>NC_041384.1:27458524-27466719 GCF_002162155.2 Triticum dicoccoides
AAGATGATGGTGGGTGACGACGGCGATAGCTGCGGTAAGTTGCTGTATTTTTTTTGTTTTTTTTTGCTGGAGCTACTTCTGATTTTTTTTGGCGGGAACCATTTTCCGATTTGCTACAACAGGGGGAGATATTGCCGGCCGCTGCCTCCATGTATTTTGCTGGAACTTGCATTTTGGCTTGCTGCACGGCGAGGATGATGCTGGGGCGGCTACGGCGGAGACGCCATGATTAGTTTGCTGCATTGATTTTTGCTAGAACCATATCAAATTTTGTTGGAACCATGTTGTGTTTTTGCTGCAACCATATCAATGTTTTGTTGGAAACAATATCCTTTTTTGCGGGAACCATATCAAAATTTTGTTGGAACCGTGTTGTATTTTTGCGAGGTAAATACATCGCTCGTGCTGGAACTTGCCGAGAATGTGTGTTTTGGTGCCTGAACTTGTAAAATACATTGAATTGGTTCCATAACTTGGCATAGACGTGCATATACGGTTCAAATCTCGTTTTTATACGTCCATGACACCGACAAGGCACTCCAGGATGTAAGGGATAAGGTGTGTGGCTAGACCTGGCCATCCTCCGGGCCGGGCCGGGCTTCGGGCCGGGCCTGACCAAGCCCGAGGTAGAAAACTCAGGCCCGAGCCCGGCCCATCACAGCAAAAAACACATCGGGCCTCGGGTCGGGCCTCTTCAGTAAATGGCATAAACAGCGGGCCCAGGCCCGGCCCGACCTAGTCTTCGGGCTCAAAACCTAGGCCCAGGCCCGGCCCGGGAGCAGCGTCAGGCCGGGCTTTTTTGGGCCGGGCTGTTCGGGCTGGGCGGCCCATGGCCAGGACTACGTGTGGCCTTTTTTTTGGGAAAACCCCCTAGAGTAATTTTTTCCTTACAAAAAGACCCTTAGAGAGAAACTGGTAAACTGAAAAAAATATTGATCTATTATAATAAAAACTCGTCCAGGGTTTGAACCACACGCGCATGTCTACACTTTTTAAACATAAAGCTGAACAACATACTTAAAAATATATTCCACCAATATAGTGCCATTGCTTTGAACCTGCAACCAGGGGCTATATAGCGGCCGCACATACCACTATAACTGATGACATAGAATGGTAAAATGATAAATTTAGGTTTATAACATAACCAACCCGTGTGGATAAAATGGACCACTGTGTGGATCAGTTTTCAATGGGTTTGTTCTTTTCCATTTCATTTACAAAATACGTAAATTATTATCACGTTACAAACAATATACTTATATTTAAAACAAATTATGTTAAAAAGTTCATATAATTTATAAAATACCTATGCAGTAATTTAAAAGAAATTATGAAATTATGAAGTAAGAATATAATTTATAATTTGAATTTTTTTTCCTTTTAATAAAATATTAACACAATTTTAGAAACATTCATATATTTAAATAAATTCTCATATAATTTTAAAATTCACATTTTTAATAAACTATTTGTGTAGTATATCAATGTGTTCATGCCTTATCAAAAAATGGTTTTGTTTTAAAAAGTTTATATAGTATATAAGTTTGTCTGTTTTCTTAAAAAATAATACAAGCCTAGTGCGCCATTAGACTGCGGATCCTCACATGAATAATACTTGAATCATATAAACATTTTAGTCATTCATAAATATTTTCAATTTTATGAATATGTTTTAAAATAACGCGTGAATTATTTTTAAAATGACATGAAGATTTTTACATTATTTTTACATTATATTTGTTATACAGTCATAAAGAGTACTTGTACTTTTGATACATGACAACTCATTGGTTGGAGTGGCATCCATGTTCCGATGTTCGGGTCATAGATCTGGTGCTATATGTGCTGGATTATTAAATATCAGCAAATGTGAAGTTGTCGAGTGGCTAGCCGCATGCACTCGACTGGTACGTCGCTGGTTCGATCCAGCGCACCAGTTTTAATTTTTTATTTGTATTATAATCCCAATTTTTATTTTATAATTTATTAGTTTCTCCCTGAGGGCCTTATTGTAAGAAAATAATTCCAAGGGTTTTCCCAAAAAAACCCAGGCCACACACCCTTGTCACTGACAGCGGGCCCCATGGCATGTTGGCGCGTCTCCTCAGCTTCGCGGATGTATACAAACGTCATTTGAACCGTATATGCACGTCCATGCCAAGTTATGGAACCAATTCAATATATTTTGCAAGTTAAGACACTAAAGTGCACATCCATGGCAAGTTCAAGCACCACTGTTGTATTTACACTAGTAGAAAAAGGGCCATTTGTGCCGGTTCATAAGGGCCTTTAGTCCCGGTTCTAGAACCGGGACTAAAGGGTCGTTATTAAAGCCCCCCCTTTAGTCAGGCCCTCCACGTGGCCGCTGCGTGGAGGTCCACCTTTAATCCCGGTTGGTCCCACCAACCGGTACTAAAGTAAATTTTATGATTTTTTTTTGAAATTTTGTTTTTGAAATTTTCCCTGAATTTTCAAATTTCTGAATTATTTTAATCTCTAATCTCTAATCAGCCCTCATCACTCCTCAATTAACCACTAATCTTTAATTACCCCTCATCATTCCAAATCATCTAACTTCTCGAACGGTCACACATCCTCTCACTACCCCAGCCTGAGCACGCTTAACTTTCGGGTTCTATTCTCCCTCGTTTTCAAGTCTGCACTTGTTGTTTTTCTGACAATAATAAGATGTCAATCCTATTAACCCTCAGGAGTTTAGCTTGAGCATGAAGTCATACATTTCACTGTTTGAGTTTGAAACTATCGTTCTAAAAAACAATAATTATTTAGTAACACTAATATTTCTTGAAATAGTAGTTTGACCATTGTTTGACCACAGTTTGACCAGATTTGACCAAAATACAAAAAAGTTGAAATAATTATTTAGTAACACTAATATTCTTGAATAATTGTTTAGTAACACTAATACTTCTTGAATAAGTAGTTTGACCATAGTTTGACCAGATTTAACGAAAATTCAAAAAAAATGAAATTTGAGCATAACTTTTTTTCCTTTTAGAATTTGAGGATGCTAAAAATTTGCAAACAGGCCGTAGGGTTTAGGGTTTATGGTCTAGAAAAATTGCACCTTTAGTACCGGTTGGTGCAACGAACCGGTACTAATGCCTCAACCCCATTAGTACCGGTTCGTGGCACGAACCGGTACTAATAGGCATCGCATCCTTTAGTCCCGGTTCGTGGCACCAACCGGGACTAAAGGTCCCATTTGAACCGGGAGTAATGCCTGTACGGTGCCCTAGCCGCTCGAATCGGGACTAATGCTCACATTAGTCCCGATTCGTAATGCAACCGGTACTAATGCTCTTTTCTGGCCGAACCAAAGCCCCTTTTTCTACTAGTGTTACCTCTATTTTGTTGGAACCCATATGAACGGTTTGATTGAAATAATGCTATTTTTGCTGGAACCCATATGAACGGTTTGATTGAAACAATGCTATTTTTGCTGGAACCACTTTATTGTTTGCTGGAACCATATCTATTATTTGCTGGAACCATGTGTTTTTGCTTCAAACCTTGATGCCGTGGTCTATCTTTTCTGCTACAACCGTACACTGGGACGAGCAGTGAGTCAACCGGCGGAAGGAGGAGGCGAGGTGTAGAGGGGAACGACAGCGACCTTGCGCACGGCTGAACGGGACGACACGATCTGAACAGGGGCGGAGGTGTGCGATCTCGCTGTGCGGAGGTCGGGCATGGGGCGCAACTTTTTTTCACGGGGAGAGAGAGGTTGGGGACGAAGGGGGTTGTGGATCGGACGGTTATGCGCATATCTATCGGACGTTGGGCACGCGACTGGCCCAAATTTGGGTCAGCGCGCCGACGCCTAGCGCTCGCCCTTTTTGTTTGGGTATTTCCTTTAGTCTTATTTCTGATAACAATATTTTCCTAAATATGTGGTGGACATATTGTTACTAGTAGATCATCTCTCTTAATTAAGAGAAGACATGCCTTTTCTTATGGTTTTTCTCTTTTGCACCTCGACATTTATCGTACATGGGAGTGCTAAGAAAACACTAGTGTACATGCCCTCGGGTGACTGAATATTTTAATTTTTGCAGTGAAATTTTCCTTTAGTCAACGTATTCACATCAAACAAACAACATTGAAGCTCTTTGTCCTGAGTTAAGTAAACACATATGTTATTTCAGTCAATTTCAACACCCCCGGTCAAGGCCCAGTAAAGAGAAAGTTCTTATATTATCTAACCCCAAACCAATAAAAGCACAACAAACAATTGCATGGCTGCTTCAGCGAGCTGCTACTAGCACTAGACATCTTCCTGTCTGCGTGAGCACACATTATACATGCAAATCACAACATAACCATAACAATGTATGTATTCTTTGCTTTCACACATATATTACTCCATAGTTATAAGGATAAATAGATGGATAGAAGCGGGAACTAAAACATAATTCTAATATATCGTATTTAAGCAAATTTATTGGAAATCAATGTATTACATGAAAACTAAAGCATATATATTTTGAAAATTTTTAAAAATGTCCATTCAAATTAGTGAATTGAACAATCCTGAACTGAAAAGGGGCAAACCATAAAAATAATAAATTTTGATTGAAATTGAACAAAAGGCAAAAATGGAGAATGAATTTTAATATAAGGAAGATAAAATCATGGGAGTGGTGTTACCCTAAAAGAACGAATTTAAAAAATGAAATCTATGAAAAAATATTTATAGACATGGTGTTACCTCAAAAAATAATGAATAAAAACAGGAGAGAGAAGAACATGAACATTTCTAAGGAAGAAATAATTCTAGGTGTGGTGTTAACAAAGGAAATTAACAAAAAAAAAACAATTCTTTGTATGGAAGAATGGTTTAACCATAAGAGAAACAACAACAGAATTAAGTTGGGTCATGCAACATATAGGAGAAATCCAATTGTCAAAAGAAATCGACTAAGCATCAATGAACAAATAAAGAGAAAAGTCCACATTTCATCCCTAAACTAATCATTTAGTTAAATTTACAACCTTCAGCTTTAAAACCGGTCGAATTTCACCTTCAACTTACCACATAGCTCAAAAAACAACCCTTGACTAGGTTTTGGGTTGGTAAAATGGTTTTGACCGAGTCAAAGCTGACTCGGTTGCCAACTCACCAGCCACCCACGCTCACATAGGGCTGAAGCAAAAACACACATAAAGCAAAATAAAGACTAACATACTAAACCAACACAACTCACTTTGGACAACTGAAAGAAAACCAAAGGGACACAAAACCTTAATATCACCATCACACTTGCTAGAAAAACGAAACATGAATTTCTAAATATGAAATGAAGAGGGAGAGCGGTCGATGCTACAACGAACATCTACGAAAAAACCAAAGGACTACCATCGGACATACTAAGGCATAGTTCACTAGTTTTAAACTAACGGTGTGAAGCCCATCCCGTGTCGACTGAAACATGTCAGTCAACTACAGCCCAAAATCAAAGACAACCACAGGAATAGACAGTTGCAAATTCGACCGAAGGAGAGAAAATTTTCAGGTGTCTGATATATAGCAAAATCGTTATGAAAAACATTCCATTTCAATTGCTCATCAACTAAAAAATGAATTTGCTAATTCAAAGAGTCAAAAATAATTATTATGAACCCAACCCACGAATTGAATTAGCACTCTTCCTCCATTAATTCTGCCCAAACGGCACGGGGAAACACGGGCGATGTATCATCATTCCTGGCATTCTCTCCCCATCCTCACGCTGAACTGGGAACTTGAGAACAGGCAACTCTATACTTTACATCGCTAGAAAGGATCTCGATTCCTGGCTTGGCAGGTGTTGCTTTCCAACGTTTAGGGCTTGTAGTGCACTACTATGTTTCGCGTCGTGGGCTGCACCGATGGTGTTTAATTCAGCGATGAGCTTACAGACCAGTGTAGTCGTATACAGCATGCGTATCTGGGTTGGGGCCCCTAAAATTTGCGGGCCCAGTCCGGCCACACAGGTGACGGAGGCACATGGTCAGAGCCAGCACTAGCAACGACTCCACCTACGTGGAAAGCCTCATAAGCTGAACGCGAGGATAACTTGCCATCTGGATCCCAAACCCAGCGGAGGGAGTCAACACCATCCTGTAGATATCCACCCATGTGGAAGTCGGTTTGAATAACGCCTTCATGACACAAAGAGCGTATAAGGTGCTTCTGAACCTTCCGTCGAGGGTAGACAATCCTGAAGGATTCCTTTGTGTTCCTTTCCCTATATCTCTCATTCCTACGTGTTGGTTGCATATAACATGAACTTGCCATGCATCTACATTGACATACTAGTAATAAAATCTCTACTGTGTTTTATGGAAGTGTAAAATATGGATAAGCAAGATAACCAAACAAAGTCTATTTCTTGCTCAACTGAACGCCGGATAGTGGATACTGTATATAGGAGGAAGCGAAGTGACATGGTTGTACGTGCACTACATCAGCGGTACTGGGGCCCGCTGACGTGGTTGTACGTGCAAACTCAGCGACCACTCGTCGTGGAGGCCGGGAGGGAAGCGAGATAACCTGGCCGCTGGGCATACCAGCACATGTCTAAGCTGCCATGGGCCCTGTTAGCATTTGTTCTAGGTCGAGACCAGGTGTGCATGAAAGTGTTCGTTCCCTTCAGTTCAGACCACTGTGACTCGTTGTCAGTGTCAAGTGTCAACTGAGTCGATTCCTCACCATCAAACTAGTTTGTGTGTTCATCTCCTGGCTGCCGGACAGGCTTAGTTAATTAATCGATTGGTGTCATCATCATCTCGAGCGGAATCTGCCCCTTGTGATCTCCAAGGAGGCAACTTCAGTGCAACTTGTCGATAGTGACCTCACATTATATTACTGTGTGTTCATGAAAACTACATTCACATATAGTCCATGGGTAGTGCAATTATCAAGGGATTTAGAAAAGCAAAGCATCGTTTGCTCCACGTCGCACCACCTTTGCAACGACTAAAATACAAATGTAGGTTGAGGATTGCCTCGTGCATACGCAATTGCAACCCGAGTAGGTAGTACAACATTATTTTACCTGAATCTGAGTGCACGGGCGGCTTAAGCTAATCGTAGTGCTTTCATTTTATGAAAACAGCTTATTGGTTGGTTCAGCTAGCTTAACCAGGCTATCCAGAGCCATCCAATCGGAGTGCAAGCTCTGATCATACAGCTGTGGCTTCTGCAAGTGGTCTGAAATAGGAATTCTTTTTTGGTGTTCTTTTACTATGAATGGGTAAATCTGCCAACTACAAGATATTTGAAGCAGTATGCCGTACTAGCATTTGATTGTTGCTCCATGTTACAGTATCATGAAGTTGATTTGCACTATAAAGAAAGCATTTATGTCTACATCATGGTGGTTTGATATTTTTAAAACCAAGATTTGCTGCATCTTGCTTTTGGTACGGTCACACACAGCTATTCAAAGCTCATCATTTATCTCCTAGAGCACATCGATGTAACGCACCGACTGGGCCATGTAAAGTTTATTTTCAAAATAAAAAGATTGTCTTCACCTTTTGGGCTGCATATTTTAGATGGAAGGTATACACATCAGATGAAACATACATATATTCATAAATTGTTCGTAATATCTAATGGTTCCTCTATGTTCCTAGCTGTTACTTACGTTACAGACCGCTAGTTTGGAATTCACATTTAGATGACCTTCCACTCGATTACTGTAGTTTCATGTGAGCAAATAAAAAAAGGATAGTCCTCTCTTAGCTCCACGACATTTAACATGTTAACCTCTTTGGTTGTAGCACAAATCAGAAATGAGCAATATGATCATATATGTTTAGAATACACACTCTGCATTGGAAATAATGCAAAAATCATATATGGTTTTCAACATGCGCAATCGGTGAGCCCGTGCAATATGGAACTTTGAGACCTTGCAAAAAATTGTCAAAACCAACTTTACGTTCGAGCAAGTAGCTACTCGGGTTCCTAATATTCAGGATTAGGCATCAACCTCACTCTGTCGTACCGTCATTGACAAACCTAAATTTTGCACTTGGCCAAACTATTTGGCATGCATTGTGGTTACCGTTAAAACATACAAGACACACATGAAGTTGTTCGAAATAACGCATGGGTAGCACAAAGAGCTGACAAGATAATTGTGACTATCTTATCGGGGTTGGCACTATAAGGAATCACA
>NC_041384.1:27467217-27489399 GCF_002162155.2 Triticum dicoccoides
AAAAAGTATGCGAAACCGCCCACATGTTTTCCAACTGATAAATCATCTGTAATTAGTTGGACAATTCATTCAATTCAATTTTGTGCGCTCGATGACATAATTATGACCCACATGAAAATCATTTGCAATGACCTAGTCATTGCAAACATTACATGTCATATGAAATGTGTGCGTTAACCATTTATACCACACACATCAATTGGAATAATCATTTGTATGGTAGATATGTATTGCACACGTGACATGACATATCTTCGTGCTTTCTGGTCATTATCTCTGTTTTTATGTAAATTTGCTATCTACATTGGCATACACACATGCAAAATAAAAAGTATGCTATCGAAGTGTAAAATATGGATAAATATATGGATTCGATTTGCTTCCTCGGGTTAAGGGATAAGTAGGAGGGGGTGAAAGGACTATTTACATTATTCAAGCAAAGGTTTCTAGATTTTACATTTGCAGAATTGGGTTGTAGCTTGCTGGTACAGATATGGTGATGTGTCCTTGACGGCTAGGGTTCAACTCTTATCATTAGTAAATTCTAGTTTCTCACTGTTGTTTCCACCTTAATAAATTCAATGGGGGAGGGGTTCGATTCAATTTTAATTTTTTTTGCAATGTCCATGTGCATCACTTTTATTGTTCACAATGATTAAACTGGAAAACGTTTGCCTGCAAGAGGATCATTGGGTGGAATACTACTGTTTGTTACCTGGTTATGATATACCTGCTGGCATTTTACAGTGCGTTGTTTGAAGAGAGTGCTCTAGCCTGATGTACAATCCTGGCCCAATCAATCGCAGCAAGCCTAGGTAGTAGTTCTCCAGAGCAGTGGCCCAAGAAACAAACGAAGAATCTCAGACTGCTTGCGTTCAACGGGAAAGGACAGCCGGTGACGGCAAAGCATTGTCGAGGCGCGTAGGTCACTCAAGTATTTCTTAATACAAATGAGATGGTGGAGTTTGTTGTTTGCACAGATGAAGGTGATGTTATATATGATAGAAAGCAGAAACAGAAATCACCGTCCATATACAAATGATGGTTGGTGTGCCATTTACTTGCAACTAATTTATTATCCATTTTGAATGGCATAGGACACGTTCGATTACCAGCACAGGCTCATTGAGTGGCAGACGACTGCTTGTTTGCTGGTTTTGATGAGGAAAATTAAGAATGTTCATAGTATTGTACAAGTTGTTTATTGCAAATTTTAATGATTATAGTTTTATACCCTAAATATGTGTTAGTGGTACTGACAACGCTTATATATACCATGGTGCTTATGATTTATTTGAATATATGTGACCAACTAAGATAGCTTGTTGACTATTCGAGGACCTAATGGTGTGCTCAGGCACACACAAATCATGCAAAAATAATGGTGTGCTCAGGCACACTACTAGGGAAAAGGCTAGCAACAACGCGGGTTCTAGGTATATCAGTAGCGTGGGGACCGGCGCTACTAATAAGGCACTACAGCTAACCCGTAGCAGTAGCGCGTGCACACCCGCGCTACTGCTATACAAGTGTAACAGTAGCGCGCTTCGTGGAAGCTCGCTACTGCTAATAGCTCTAGCGCACTTTGCCTGGACGCGCTACTGCTACTGTGACGCTGCTGCTAACTTTTCTCCGCTCGCTACTGCTAATTTTAGTTGTTTTTGTTTTTTTTCCGCATATTTGTTTTGTATTTGAACAGGCTTCATACAAGAATATTTAGCAGATACAAATGTCATCGTGATAAACATACAAATGGCTGCGAGACCACATATGTAATCATAGTATATACATACAAATAGTCTCAACATAATCATTATCCAACACAAAGTGGTATCTCGTCATCATGTCGAAAATAGTGATACATGCAAGTCTCGA
Organism: Triticum dicoccoides; assembly: GCF_002162155.2. Taxonomy (NCBI): domain Eukaryota; kingdom Viridiplantae; phylum Streptophyta; class Magnoliopsida; order Poales; family Poaceae; genus Triticum; species Triticum dicoccoides. The sequence goes on from NC_041384.1 coordinate 27,469,093, forward strand.
ATACTTGCAACTGCAACGTCATCCATCTAAACAATGATATACGCGAGAAGAGCTCTGGTTTTGAAGCCTTTATGGCTGGCGCCCGACACCCCATTCACTTGTGCCTGACACTCAGGCCACTCGTTGTACATCTCCGGAACCTTCCCTTTGTACACGACATAGCACCGCCATCTCGTCATCAAGAAACTAGGTACCTGTTAGAGATGCATCTTAGTTGGCAATTATTTCTTCAAAAGCTGTTTGTACGTACATTTTTTGCAGTACATCTTAGTTGGCAATTACCAACAAGGAATTTGTTCGTACACTTTCTGTAGTTTACAATTTTTTTCTAAAAAGCAAGGAATTTTTAAACAACAAGAACTTTTTTTGAATTCATGTCCACAATTTGCAAACACAACAGTACTTTTTTGAAATTTTGAGTAAAAATTTATAAACAAGAACTTGGCCCCCTCCATCAGCCGCAGACAACAATCTTAGGTTCGACGTACCACGTCGACAATCTGTGTTTGGAAACGCCCTCAAGGTTTAACATAGACTGGATCAAAGAGTTTGCTGTGCTGATTCCAAGGATTAGAAGTTCAAGGTTTGATTTAGTTTCCGTATAGAAGTTCAAGATTTGTTTTGGACTTTTTCCGTCTGTGCAGCACGCCTTTACACGTGGAATGCTGGAGCAGTGTTGTCCTTGCTCTGGACCATCACACTGGACTGCTAGGACAAGAGGAGCAAACGGAGCACAAGTACTTTATCCACTTGCTCGACTGATTGAACAAGAATTTTTGGTAAATTGAGTTTCGTAAGAGCAGGCATGCAATCGTCATCCTCCCTTGTATCCCCTTCGACCTTGACTGAGCAGATCCATCAATCACCCTGTTCTGAATTTTGGAGGCTGGTAACAGCTCTCGGACGCACTGTCAATAGTCACCGGCCCCTACAGCTTCCGGAAGAGTTGCCTGCTGAATGGTGCCCATTGCGGACGTGAGACACGGGAGATGCCCATTGTGGACACGGGCTGCGCGAATAGGCTTGTCGCCACAGGAGTGCGTGCCAATGATTTTCTTGTCAACTATTGAAGATTTATTAGTGCATCCACATGGCAGTTTACCTCCCATAGAATCGAGCCTGAGTACTGAATGATCCTTGCACAATGAATTCTCCGATAACCGGGAAGCACTGTCCTTCATCTATCCTCCTTGTTCCCGAGGTCTCACATTCCCTCGCCTCTCTCTCTCTCTGTGTGTGTGTGTGTATGTGTGTGTGTGTGTGCGCACGCGCGCGCGCGCGCGGGGCAAATGTGCGTCAACTTACATTAGTCCAGCTTGCTTCTACTTGACCCAACACTGAGCAGTATATATAGATGGCTTTGTACTATTCATGGCTGGTTGCAATGCACCATCAGTGGTTTCGGTAAGAAAGTAACATGTGCATCCATCATCACTGTATAATCTTTTTAACTTCATATTCATGGCTGGGTTGCACTCTACAGAGGAAAAAACAATCTGAACTCGTTAACTGGGCAAAAGATTCTCTCTACTTATTTTCACTCATATACCACCGATGATGTAAGCAACTGAAAAATTAAGACAAGGCTGATCATGATGAGAGTAATTTCACGCACTACTTAATTTCATTCCTAAACCACCGACGATATACAACTTGTGAACATGCCAGTCATGAGTTGATGGGAGCATTGGTGGTGTATGCACCAAGGCCATGTGTGCAAACTACTAGTACATCCCATCATATCCGGTCTAATATCTTTGACAAGATCCGATTGGCCTTTCTTCTTGTTCATTAGTTGCCTTTCATCAGATCGATTGAAGGCAGTCGCCAATCTCAGATTCTTCTCATGATTTTCGTTGAATTGTGCATGATTTTTCTCTTTGGGAATGGCCCAGCCTGGTGGCCCCACCACAAGAAGCTCGTAGAGACATGGCCGAACACTCCTGGCTCCCTCAACAAGTTGGCTAGTGCTGGCTCCTCGAGAAGCTGGCTAGCGCTGGCTCATAGAGAAATTCTGAACAGGTCCTAAAGTTACGCGTTGCAACCTTAGGTTACAAACCAAACACCACCTAGTTGGATGTTGCTTGGCAAGGACGCGGGCACCCTTCAGAAGTTCGGATTGCTTGGCCTAGATACTGAACAAGGACGATAATATGGGTGAATATTTCATTTTGTTTGGAAACGATACAAAATGTTTTGAAAATCCTAAAGTGTTTTGAGATTAAATAGACCGTACAGCTTTTCTCTTACAAAGAATTTTTTTGTTGATCTGCCATTCTTTACATCTAGAGATGGAGGATATAGACATAGGATGAACCATACCCAAATAAGTAAATCATTCGTATAATTGGTAATCTAATAGTCCCTCCCTCTCCCGGCAACTACTTCACTTTCAAGAATTGTTATCATCTTCACATTATACAGGTCATACACATTGTAACTTTTCATCTATGCAAATAAAAATTTGTAATAGTCTTCTTGCTCTATATGATATTGTATGCTCATACTATTGGCTTTGGTTGTAGCACGAAATGAGAGCCAACATGGTAAAAAGGGTCTGTCCGAACTGAAGTTGTAACAAATTATCGACATATGAAATATGTGTGCGAATGGACCATAGAATAGTACGACATTGAATAGCCAGCTCGATAGGATTCGGTCTAAACAATGCCTCTGGGTGGCACAAAGTGGCAGACAAGATGGTCGTGACGCTCGGAATCGTGGTACACCCAGTAAGTCATGTTGTGGCTGTTTCTTCCCGTGTCTCCTGTTCTTACACATTGTCGACATATACAGTTTTAGTTTTGTAGTCATTCTCTCCTTGCTTATGTGGACTGGAAGCAACATTTATTATACAAATATACTTAAATGAAGAGTTGTCTGGCCGGAGTATAGTATTGACAAATGAGATGGTCGAGTTTGTTGTTTGCGCAAGTGAAGCTGGTGTTATATATAGTAGAAAGCAGAAAGTGAAATCACTATCCAACAAATGAAGGTTGGTGTGCCATTCACTTGCAATAGTTCTGTTATCCATATTGAATGTCATAGGACACTTTCGATTACCTGCACATGCTCATTGAGTGGTAGACGATTGCTTGCTTGTTGGTTTTGATGAGGAAAATTAAGAATGTTCATAGGATTGCACGGGTTGTTTTTTTTTTGAAAGGGAGGATTATCCCCAGCCTCTGCGTCCGGGCGATGCATTCAACCATTTTATTAATTATTCACAAAGACATTACAAAGTAGTATATCAGGTAGTCTGAAGCCACCATCTTAACAACATCTTTCGCTACTCCTATCCACTTGATGAAGGGGTGCCGATAGTCCGAACTTAATACCAAATAGACATCACACAGATGCCTAACATCTAAAGCCGGAGGCTCCAACCAAGCCACGTACTGGGTTTGGAGCACAAACCTGTCCGACGCACTCTCATGTGTCATCACCGCCATCTTTCACCAATCCATCTTCAGAGTAGAAACTTACATACCGACCTTGCCAGGCCTCTCTGCCATCGACGCCACCATGACGCCAGACAACATCCACCTCCCTGTGCTCATCCATCAAGATGCATCAGCACCCGATAATAAGCCGCACGATGCCGCCAAGACTCGTCGTCGTGGGCGCGGCAGATATGACTCCACACCACCTCGTGAACCCCGATTGCCACCATATATAGTGTTCCCAATGGTGTCCATCATCCACACAGCTCCCAAGGCGGCGCCTTCAAGAAGGAAATGATGCCAAATGCGCCGTAGCCACCCACTGCAGTTAGGGCTTTCACCCGGGAGAGAAATATCTTGGTGGAAGTAGAAGTATATCTGACGAGCGTCTCCATGGAAAAGAAAGCGGCGCCCTCGGGCGTCGCCTCCACCGTGGACGAAAGGCCACACTAGGGATTTCTCTCGATCTGAATCCTCACCTCCAGCTCCAACCACATTGAGGATCAGCAAGTCTTGCGACCCAGATCCGTACAAAGAAGCACACCGAGCAGGGGACAAAGGCTACAAGGCGTCTCGATCCAGATCAGACACCTCTGGGTGAACCTGACTGTTGGGCACCCGCAGTGTCCCAATCAGTCGGACTGATCCAGAAGCTCCGCCGAATCGCTAGTAGAGGACTCCAGCACCCCTTGCTGGCCCTTCCATGCAGCCGTCAACCAGCCACAAGTACGGGCTGGATCAGCTATCCCGCACGTCACCTCCAACATCTGCACCACCAGTCCTGCCCGTCGACCCTGTAGCATCGCCGACACTGCCCACCACCATGTCGCCGGTACGCTCGTCGCCGGAGACAGATGCCACGCCACCAGCGGCCCAGATCTGGGCAGGTACCCCCATGCCCATGGATGCCCCGCATCACCCAAACCTGCATGGGAGGGGAGGGAGCCTCCGCCACCGCCGTCGGCCACCAGGCTTTGCCCAGTGGCTTGCTCCAGCGGCGATGGAGGGTGGCACGGGATCTATGGCGGCCCGACAGCTAGGATTGGGGATCCACCTGAGTCGCCCAGGCGGGGGCGATGCAGGAGAGGCAACACTATGTTGCAACTTTTTTTTGATAAAGGACTCTTCATTGAATAGATATATCGAGGTGATACAATCGTACCGAAAGAAAGCCCGGCCTCTGCATAGCTAGATGCACACAGCCAAAAAGTCCAGAGCACCCTAAAAATAAAATAATTCGATACAATGCCAAGCAATAAATCGTGTCCAGCCTAAGGAGCGGTAGATCCTATCCGTAAATCACACTACCATCCATGGGGGTAGAAAACCTCCCTGGCCGTATGCTCCAGCCTTGTAGACGCCATCATAAAAAGGTCACTGTCCTCCAGTTTCTGCATGATAGACCAATTACGGAGCCATCATTGTACAAACATGAATAACCTGCATAGAAGATGATACACATTTATTGTTAAAACCCACATCATTCCTTATAAGCCACATTGCCCAGCATAAGGCCGCCGCTCCCACAAGAATATGTGCAGAAAATTGTTTGTCAATACCCCGCAAGCAGTTGTTGAACATATTCCGTGCACTACACGGTGGATATAAATTCGAAGCTACTTGGACCATGGCCCAAACTGCCCGAGCGAACTTGCACTCAAAAAATAAGTGTTTGATAGACTCGTCATGTTGGCAAAAGACACATGTCTTGGAGCCATGCCAGTTTCGTCGTGCCAGATTATCTCTAGTTAGGATGACTCCTTTGTTTAGAAACCAGAGGAAAATCTTCACTCTTAGAGGAATTTTTAGCTTCCACAATTTCCTGTTATCTACTGGAACATCACAATGAACCATTGCATCATACATGGATTTGACCGAAAATTTGCCATTCTGATGCAAGTTCCATCGAAAAGTGTCTAGCTCATCTGACAGTTGAATGTCCTCCACGCGAGTGAGTAATTCATTCTATGCTGCCAGACGAGTGCCCAAAAGATCCCTACGGAAAGAAATATCGGGGTTTTCTTGTCCTAAGACTTGTTTGATCGTGATAAATTTATGTCTGAAAATCCGGTACAAGCTCGGATATTGCACCATTAGTGAGTTGTTCCCTAGCCAGGTATCTTCCCAAAAACGAACGTGAGAACCGTCCCTAACCGAGAAGGTCCCAAATTGGAAGAAGAAAGCCTTGGCCTTCATGACACCACTCCAAAAATGTGAAACCCCAGGTTTCCAATGAACTTGAGAAATGGCATTGGATCCCACATACTTGTTGCGAATGATTTCTTGCCATACTCCATTCTTAGTGAATAGTTTATACACCCACTTGCTGAGAAGAACGATGTTTTTAATCTCAAGGTCTTGGATTCCCAGGCCCCCTTGACTTTTAGGTCTGCATAATACGCTCCACCTAGCCAGTCGATATTTCTTGGTTTCGTTATGACATTACCAAAAATATGGATCTAAAGTAGTCTAGACGCTGTAGAACCCCTTTAGGCAGGTGGGAGAATGACAACATATATAAAACCATGTTGCTTAGGACAGAATTGATCAAGATCAATCGCCCCCCATAAGACAAGAGTTCGGCCTTCCAACTGGCTAATCGTTTCTCAAGTCTCTCTTCCACATGCTTCCACTCGGCAATAGTTAAATGCCGATAGTGTATGGGAATACCCAGATACCGAATCGGAAACTGCTCGAGCTGGCATCCAAAAATATCAGCATACTCAGGTGCTGATTCTGCAATATCACCAAAGCAAAAAAGTTCGCTCTTATGAAAATTAATTTTGAGACTAGAAAGTTCCTCAAAAGAACATAAGAGCAGCTTGAGATTTCTTGCCTTATCTAGATCAAGATCCGTGAATAGTACCATGTCATCCGCATATTGTAGAATAGATAGACCATCTTCTACCAAGTGTGGAATGACCCCACTAATTTGACCATCTAGCTAGCTTAGCCCGTTCAACAAGGGTAGCTAGCATGTCGTCCACAATGTTAAACAGAATAGGAGATGCGGGGTCGCCTTGACGAAGCCCCTTCCTTGTCTGAAAATAGTTGCCAACGTCATCGTTAACTTTTATGGCCACACTACCTCCAGAGATAAAGCTCTCTACCCAGCGCCACCGTTTTTATGAAAACCCCTTCATGCGCAAGGTTTGCAACAGGAAAGGCCACTTAACTTTATCGTAGGCTTTCTCAAAATCAATTTTAAGAATGGCACCGTTTAACTTTTTCCGGTGCAATTCATGTACAGTTTCATGCAGGATGACCACTCCATCTAATATGTTGCGGCCTTGCATAAATGCTGTTTGAGTGGGTTTTACAACATGGTCAACTACACCGTTCAACTGATTAGTCGCTATCTTCGTAAAAAATTCAAAACTTACATTCAGAAGGCAAATCGGTCGATATTGTTGAATACGACTAGCCTCCTTAATCTTAGGCAATAGGATAATTTCCCCAAAGTTTAAACGAGAAATATCAATGTCCTCGGAATGCAGTTGGTTAAACAATTGAACCAAGTCTGCCTTAACCGCGTCCCAAAAGCATTGGTAGAACTCTGCGGGAAAGCCATCCGGTCCCGGCGCGCCTTGTTGTGTTCCATCTGAAACACCGCAGTTCGAATTTTCTCCTCGGAAAATGGAGAGGTTAGGAATTCATTTTCCACTTCCATAACTTGAGTAATGTCATGAGTAACGGATTTGTCCAGCTAAAAATTAGTTTCAGTTGAAGGCCCAAAAAGGTCTTTGTAAAACTTAGTGATAAAATTTCTAAGTGGTACGTCCCCCTCTATTCGGCCTTCCTCCTGGTCAAGGATTAATATATGCTTCTTTCTATGTCTGCCATTGGCTAGCATTTGAAAGTATTTCATATTATCATCACCTTGCACCAGTGAATCCGCCTTGCTATGTTGGTACTATTTAATCTCTTCCTCCCGTAGTAGGCGGCCAATATGCTCGTTAAGATTGATTTTTTGCTCAATCTGAACAACAGACAGAGGCCTCACCTCCGCTATTTTATCAAGGGAATCAATTAAGGTAGACAATCACAGTTTTTCTTTTTTGTAAATGCCAGCAATATGCTTGGCCCATCCTCGAAGGAATCGACACAAGGTGCGGATTCGATTATTCCATCGTTGAATGGGTGTGTCGCTGGGAGGCTGGCGCGTCCACACCTTCTTAACCAGCTCATGAAATCCCTCTCTTGTGAGCCATCCCAGTTCAAATTTAAACTGGTGACGGTTAGAACTTGGGATTGGTTGTCCAAAATCCGTTAGCAACGGAGCGTGATTCGATAAGGCCTCAACTCTTTCTAGTGCCCGAAATGAGGCTAGGGGATATTTATATTCCCAGTCGGTGGTAACTAGCACCTGGTCTAGTTTTTCAAAGGTTGGCACCGATCAGTTATCACTAGTAGAAAAAGGCCATTTGTCCCGGTTCGTAAGGGCCATTGGTCCCGTTTGCTGAATCAGGACTAAAGGGTCGTTACTAAAGCCCTAGGCCTTTAGTCCCGGTTCTTACACGAACCGGGACAGATAGGCCTCCACGTGGCCAGTGCGGCGAGCCCAGGCAGGAGGCCCTTTGGTCCCGGTTGGTGGCACCAACCAGGACCAATAGGCGTCCACGCGTCACAAGCTGGCAGGAGCTGAGGTTTTTGTTTTTTTTGAAAGGGGGTGGTTTAGGGGTTTTGGGGGGGGGGTTAATTTAGGTGTTTCATATATTGTGTTAGCTAGCTAATTAATAGAGAGAAGTGTCCTCTCTTATCTCCGTGCTTGATCGACACTACGTACTATACGTATAGAGAGGACTCGACACGCTAGCTAGTAAGAAAATGAAGGAAATAGAAGATCGTCATGAACATATGCATACAGAGAGAAGTGATATCGACCACCTCTCCTTCTCCGAGAGATTGGTCGAACAACAAGTTTTCGTATATCTATCCGACGCTACTAGCTACATATATACAATATAAGATCCCTTACAATATAATCTCCTGATTATATATGAACTCAGGGTCCACATGGTATTCTCCGTCTTTATCGATCACGTGGTCAAGAAAGAATGCCGCCAATTCCTCTTGAATTGTTCGCATATGATCTGGTGGTAGGAGTTCATCCCGCATCCGAAACATCTAATTTGAAGAAGGGGGACAATACATATATATTGTGAATAAATGAATAAATGATGGTAATAAAATAAAATTTTGAATATTATTATTTACGCACTTCATATGTTTGTCAGAGTAGCCACGCACATAGGTCGTGTGGCGGATGGACTCGCAAACGTAGTATCCACAGTAATTATTCCCGGCTTCCTGCCACAACCACTTTACAAGAAATAGAGGTCAATCAAACTGATAAGCAAGAATGCTATAAATAGTATTGATGAAACTAGCGCTTAAATCACTAGGAGATGCGCGGAACATGCTAGTAGTACTTACTTTCGGGTGTCTAAATTGCAGCTTCTTCGGCAGTCCCGGAGCTTTCGAGGTGAATTTTTTCCAAACCCTGCCAGACAAAGAAAACAATTACTTGATATCAGGAAAGGAACAAAGTTGCTGATATGGTGCGATAATGATCAATTTAACTTACTTCTCGAGCATTTCAGTCATGTATGCATACTCCTGGGGATCTTTTCGTCTCGAGTCTAAGATGGTTACTAGTCCCTGCTCAAGCTTAATCTCTAGGAGAATATAGTGGAACCTGCGCACGCATGCATAACTCATCAATTACATTACTATAACCTGGACTAATAAGGGAAATCGAATATGCACAAGACAGTAACACTCACTTGAAGTTTAAAGAAAGAGTATTATATCTTTATTTTCATTTATTACCAATGATTGTAGCAAGTTGGCCTCGGTCTCTCTGGCCTTATATTCAACCGTATATGCATCTATGAGATTTGTGTTAATGAACCCAATATCACTGATTTGTTTTTTCTTAAATTCGGCGATCTTTAATCTGCATAATATAGTGAGGATAATTATATATACATGCAATGAAAGAGCTGACCTATATATAGAGACTTAATGACAGAAGTAGTACTTACAGACAGTAGCAAGTGACCGTTAATTTATCGAGGGCCTTTTGATGGAAAAACTGGAAGAACTCCTCAAATGGAACATTCAACAAATCAATTCCAATGAGGTCATGCTCCTCTTTAACTCTCAGCGTCAAAATATCCCCCCAGACTCTCTCCAGGTTTTCATGTAACAATCATGGAATCTCCGCATCATCTTTGTTAGAGTTCTTTCATCTTTGACGAGAGGCTTCCCGTAATGGTATCTATGTTCGTCCACCTCCAAGAAATCATAATGTACATCGTCGGGCAGGTAATCTCCAAGATTGCTATAACCGGGCACCATCCTCAGATCCTTAGCGACGATATCGCTAGACACCTTGAGAGGGGGGCACGATTGGTTCGCTTGTTCGCCGAGCTGGGAATTTTTTTCCCAGCTCATCATTCTTTTAACCTTTGATCACTGATAGTACTTCCTGACCGCTCCGCTTTGATAAATGACCTTTCAATAATACGCTCATAGTTGCCTTTCGGCAGAGACTTTGGTGGTTTCTTCAGGGCAGCCAGAGTGCGCTTCGCTTTCACCGGATCTATCTTCTCCTCAGGAGGTGGATGTTTCTTTGTTTTCACCCCTTCAAAGAAGTCCCTCACTTCGGCTTGCATGATCTTCGTGGTGTCCTCCACGGTCCTCTCGTATGGTAACTTCTCTAGAGGCTTGAGAGATGGACCGAATCTGTATTGCCTCCCGCCTCTGGCTGTACTGCTAGACGTCGGCCGAGCAGACGGAGCGGCTGCGGCTGTCATCTTTCGTTGCTTACGAGGCGGAGGAGAAGGACTACGACGCATCGGAGCAGCCAAAGCGGCGGCGGGTCTCTTCCGCCCTTGCTGGCAAGGAGGATCAGGAGGAGGTTGTTGGCTGCTCGGGAGCGCCGGCGCAGGCGGAGAAGGAGGTGGAGTGCCGCCACGCGCCGGAGAAGGAGGCTGAGTGCCCTGATCACTCGCCGGAGGAGGAGGCGGAGTGCCCTGACTCGCCGGAGGAGGAGGAGGCGGAGTCGTCCAGTTCGGAAGGTTGATGAGCTCCTTCCGCCTAGGCATGGAGTCTTCAGAGAAGAACCCAGCCGAGTCTCCCCTCCACCCGTAGGGTGGTCAAGCTCGAGGTCCTCCAATCCGTCAGTTATTTCATCCACCATCACCCTAGCATATCCTTCTGGAATCGGTCGGCAGTGAAAAGTTGCTCCAGGTTCAGGAGGTGCAACAGAGCCAACAACCGCCTTGACTTTCAATTTCATCCATTGCTTCATAAGGTAGCAATGTTGAGACCCCGTGATTAAGTCCACGGGGTAGCTAGCAGGAGCCGTGAAGATAGGCTCCAGCTGAAGCAGCTCGGTGGAAGCCACATTGCTTCTGCGCTGAGATGGCGGGGTAGCTTCGGGGGAAGCTTCGGCAGGTCGCTTGTTGCGATGTGCTTCTCGTTCCTCTATGGATTGTACCCTTGCGTTCAGCGCCTGCATTTGGGTCTACTCCACTTTCTTCCTCATCTCCTGGCATTTTTAACCGCCTGCGTCCGGAAACCCAGCCTTCCACGGAACGGAGCCTCGCGTGCCTCGTGTCCGTCCAGGGTGCTCAGGATTCCCGAGGGCCATTGTGAGCTCGTCATTCTCTCTGTCTGGAACGAACGTCCCTTGCTGCGTGATACGTCTCCAACATATCTATAATTTTTGATTGTTCCATTCTATTATATTATCAACCTTGGATGTTTTATATGCATTTATATGCTATTTTATATGATTTTTGGGACTAACCTATTAACCTAGAGCCCAGTGCCAGTTTCTGTTTTTTCCTTGTTTTAGAGTATCGCAGAAAAGGAAAATCAAACGGAGTCCAATTGACCTGAAACTTCACGGAACATATTTTTGGAAGGAAAGCAACCCGGGAGACTTGGAGTCCACGTAAGGGAAGCAACAAGGAAGCCACGAGGAAGGGGGGCGCGCCCACCCCCTGGGCGCGCCATCCACCCACGTGGGCCCCTCGTGGCTCCCCTGACGTACTTCTTCCGCCTATATATCTCCATATACCCTAATTAAAACGATCGGGAGTTCCACCGCCAGAAGCCTCCGTAGCCACCGAAAACCAATCTAGACCCGTTCCGGCACCCTGCCGGAGGGGGAATCCCTCTCCGGTGGCCATCTTCATCATCTCGGTGGTTTCCATGACGAGGAGGGAGTAGTCCACCCTCGGGGCTGAGGGTATGTACCAGTAGCTATGTGTTTGATCTCTCTCTCTTTCTCTCTCTCTCTCTCTCTCTCTCTCTCGTGTTCTTGATTTGGCACAATCTTGATGTATCGTGAGCTTTGCTATTATACTTGGATCTTATGTTTATTCTCCCCCTCTACTCTCTTGTAATGGATTGAGTTTCCCCTTTGAAGTTATCTTATCGGATTGAGTCTTTAAAGATTTGAGAACAGTTGATGTATGTCTTGCCATGCGTATCTTTGGTGACAATGGGATATCACATGATTCACTTGATGTATGTTTTGTTGATCAACTTGCGGGTTCCGCCCATGAACCTATGCATAGGGGTTGGCACACGTTTTCGTCGTGATTCTCTGGTAGAAACTTTGGGGCACTCTTTGAGGTTCTATGTGTTGGTTGAATAGATGAATCTGAGATTGTGTGATGCATATTGTATAATCATACCCACGGATACTTGAGGTGACATTGGAGTATCTATGTGACATTAGGGTTTTGGTTGATTTGTGTCTTAAGGTGTTATTCTAGTACGAACTCTAGGGCTGTTTGTGACACTTATAGGAATAGCCCAACTAATTGATCGGAAAGAATAACTTTGAGGTGGTTTCGTACCCTACCATAATCTCTTCGTTTGTTCTCCGCTATTAGTGACTTTGGAGTGACTCTTTGTTGCTTGTTGAGGGATAGTTATATCATCCAATTATGTTATTATTGTTGAGAGGACTTGCACTAGTGAAAGTATGAACCCTAGGCCTTGTTTCAATGCATTGCAATACCGTTTAAGCTCACTTTTATCATTAGTTACCTTGCTGGTTTTTATATTTTCAGATTACAAAAACAATTATCTACTATCCATATACCACTTGTATTACCATCTCTTCGCCGAACTAGTGCACCTATACAATTTACCATTGTATTGGGTCTGTTGGGGACACAAGAGACTCTTTGTTATTTGGTTGAAGGGTTGCTTGAGAGAGACCGTCTTCATCCTACGCCTCCTATTGATTGATAAACCTTAGGTCATCCACTTGAGGGAAATTTGCTACTGTCCTACAAACCTCTGCACTTGCAGGCCCAACAACATCTACAAGAAGAAGGTTGTGTAGTAGAGATCAAGCTCTTTTCTGGCGCCGTTGCCGGAGAGGTTAGCGCTTGAAGGTATATCTTTAGATCTTGCAATCTAATCTTTTTGTTTCTTGTTTTATCACTAGTTTAGTTTATAAAAGAAAACTACAAAAAAAATGGAATTAAGTTTGCCTCATATGCTTCATCTTTTTAATATCTACCATGAAAATAAGGATTCTGATAATTGTGCTCAAGTGCTAGAAGAAGAATGCATTAGAATGTTTGGCACTAAATATTTGAATGATGAGCATGATTGCAATGTTGTTAGTATGAATTCCTTGAATATCCATGATGCTAACGATATGCAAAGCCACAAGCTTGGGGAAGCTATGTTTGATGAAGATGATATTTTTTGTCCCCCAAGTTTTGATGAGAAAATTTATTATGATGAAAGCATGCCTCCTATTTATGATGATTATATTGATGAAAGTGGATTTGGAGAGGTCATGACTTTATTTGGTGATGAATCCACTATTCCAGAAGAGGTTCCAATTGATTATGAGAACAAAGTTGCTATCTATGATGATTATTGTGATGACCTGTATGCTATAAAGAATAATGATATCCATGAAACTTGTCATCATGATTTTAGTTTTCAATTGGATTATGCCTCACATGATAATTATTTTGTTGAGTTTGCTCCCACTATTATTCATGAGAAGAATTTTGCTTATGTGGAGAGTAATAAAATTTCTATGCTTGTAGATCATGAAAAGAATGCTTTAGGTGCTGGTTATATTGTTTAATTCATTCATGATGCTACTGAAAATTATTATGAGGGAGGAACATATGCTTCTAGGAATTGCAATAATATCAAGTTTCCTCTCTATGTACTTAAAATTTTGAAGTTATGCTTGTTTTACCTTCCTATGCAAGTTCATTCTTGTTCCCACAAGTTGTTTGCTCACAAAATCCCTATGCATAGGAAGTGGGTTAGACTTAAATGTGCTAGTCATATTCTTCATGATGCTCTCTTTATGTTTCAATTCCTATCTTTTATGTGAGCATCATTGAAATCATCATGCCTAGCTAGGGGCGTTAAACGACAGCGCTTGTTGGGAGGCAACCCAACTTTATTTTTGTTCCTTTATTTTGCTCCTGTTTAGCAATAAATAATTTGTCTAGCCTCTGTTATGATTGCGTTCTTATGTTTTAATTAGTGTTTGTGCCAAGTAGAACCGTTGGGAAGACTTGAGGAAAGTCTTGTTGATCTTGCTGTAAAAAACAGAAACTTTAGCGCTCACAAGAATTGCTGCCATTTTTTAGTAGAGAGTGATATTTAGTTAATTCTTTTTGTAGATGATTAATAGATAAATTCCTCAGGTCCAGAAATTTATTTTATAATTTTTGGGGTTCCATAAGTATACGTTTGATCCAGATTACTACAGACTGTTCTGTTTTTGACAGATTCTGTTTTTATTGTGTTCTTTGCTTATTTTGATGAATCTATGAGTAGTATCGGAGGGTATGAACCATAGATGAGTTGTAATACAGTAGATATTACACCAATATGAATAAAGAATGAGTTCATTACATTACCTTGAAGTGGTGTTTTGTTTTCTTTCGCTAACGGAGCTTACGAGTTTTCTGTTAAGTTTTGTGTTCTGATGTTTTCAAGTTTTGGGTAAAGATTCGATGGACTATGGAATAAGGAGTGGCAAGAGCCTAAGCTTGGGGATGCCTAAGGCACCCCAAGGTAAAATTCATGGACAACCAAAATCCTAAGCTTGGGGATGCCCCGGAAGGCATCCCCTCTTTCGTCTTTGTTCATCGGTAACTTTACTTTGAGCTATATTTTTATTCGCCACATGATATGTGTTTTGCTTGGAGTGTCATTTTATTTACTTATGTTTTGCTTGCTGTCTGAATAAAATACCAAGATCTGAAATTCTTAAATGTTAGAGAGTCTTCACATAGTTGCAAAATTATTCGACTACTAATTGATCTTCACTTATATCTTTCGGAGTAGTTTGACATTTGCTCTAGTGCTTCACTTATATCTTTTCAGAGCACGGTGGTGGTTTTATTTTGAAGAATTCGATGAACTCTCATGCTTCACTTATATTATTTTTAGAGTCCTTAGAACAGCATGGTAGTTTGCTTTGGTTATGAAACTAGTCCTAATATGATGGGCATCCAAGAGGGATATAATAAAAACTTTCATATAAAGTGCATTGAATACTATGAGAAGTTTGATACTTGATGATTGTTTTGAGATATGAAGATGGTGATATTAAAGTCATGCTAGTTGAGTAGTTGTGAATTTGAGAAATACTTGTGTTGAAGTTTGTGATTCCCGTAGCATGCACGTATGGTGAACCGTTATGTGATGAAGTCGGAGCATGATTTATTTATTGATTGCCTTCCTTGTGAGTGGCAGTCGGGGACGAGCGATGGTATTTTCCTACCAATCTATCCCCCTAGGAGCATACACGTAGTACTTTGCTTTGATAACTTGTAGATTTTTGCAATAAGTATGTGAGTTCTTTATGACTAATGTTGAGTCCATGGATTATACGCACTCTCACCCTTTCACCATTGCTAGCCTCTCTAATACCGTGCACCTTTCACCAGTATCATAAACCCACCATTTACCTTCCTCAAAACAGCCACCATACCTACCTATCATGGCATTTCCATGGCCATTCCGAGATATATATTGCCATGCAACTTTCCACCGTTCCGTTATTATGACACGCTTCATCATTGTCATATTGCTTTGCATGATCATGTAGTTGACATCGTATTTGTGGCAAAGCCACCGTTCATAATTCTTGCATACATGTCACTCTTGAGTCATTGCACATCCCGGTACACCGCCGGAGGCATTCATATAGAGTCATATTTTGTTCTATGTATCGAGTTGTAATTCTTGAGTTGTAAATAAATAAAAATGTGATGATCATCATTATTAGAGCATTGTCCCAGTGAGGAAAGGATGATGGAGACTATGATTCCCCCATAAGTCGGGATGAGACTCCGGACGAAAAGAAACGAAAAAAAGAGGCCATAAAAAAGAGAAAAGGCCCAAATAAAAAATGAGAGAAAAGAGAGAAGGGGCAATGCTACTATCCTTTTACCACACTTGTGCTTCAAAGTAGAACCATGATCTTCATGATAGAGAGTCTCCTATGTTGTCACTTTCATATACTAGTGGGAATCTTTCATTATAGAACTTGGCTTGTATATTCCAATGATGTGCTTCCTCAAAATGCCCTAGGTCTTCGTGAGCAAGCGAGTTGGATGCACACCCACTAGTTTCTTTTGTGAGCTTTGATACATTTATAGCTCTAGTGCATCCGTTGCATGGCAATCCCTACTCACTCACATTGATATCTATTGATGGGCATCTCCATAGCCCGTTGATATGCCTAGTCGATGTGAGACTATCTTTTCCTTTTTGTCTTCTCCACAACCACCATCCTATTCCACCTATAGTGCTATGTCCATGGCTCACGCTCATATATTGCGTGAAGATTGAAAAAGTTTGAGAACATCAAAAGTATGAAACAATTGTTTGGCTTGTCATCGGGGTTGTGCATGATTTAAATATTTTATGTGGTGAAATAGAGCATAGCTAGACTATATGATTTTATAGGGATAACTTTCGTTGACCATGTTATTTTGAGAAGACATGATTACTTTGTTAGTATGCTTGAAGTATTATTATATTTATGTCAATATTAAAAAAAATTCTTGAATCTTATGGATCTGAATATTCTTGCCATAATAAAGAGAACTACATGGATAAATATGTTAGGTAGCATTCCACATCAAAAATTCTGTTTTTATCATTTACCTACTCGAGGACGAGCAGGAATTAAGCTTGGGGATGCTGATACGTCTCCAACGTATCTATAATTTTTGATTGTTCCATGCTATTATGTTATCAAACTTCGATGTTTTATATGCATTTATATGCTATTTTATATGATTTTTGGGACTAACATATGAACCTAGAGCCCAGTGCCAGTTTTAGTTTTTTCCTTGTTTTAGAGTATCGCAGAAAAGGAAAACCAAACGGAGTCCAATTGACCTGAAACTTCAGGAACTTATTTTTGGAAGGAAAGCAACCTGGGACACTTGGAGTCCACGTAAGGGAAGCAATGAGGAAGCCACGAGGTAGGGGGGCACGCCCACCCCCTAGGCGCGCCCTCCACCCTCATGGGCCCCTCGTGGCTCCCCTGACCTACTTCTTTCGCCTATATATCTCCGTATACCCTAAAACGATCGGGGATCACAAACGATCTTGCTATGTGTTTGATCTCTCTCTCTCTATCTCTCTCTTGTGTTCTTGATTTGGCACGATCTTGATGTATCGCGAGCTTTGCTATTATAGTCGGATCTTATGTTTCTTCTCCCCCTCTACTCTCTTGTAATGGATTGAGTTTCCCCTTTGAAGTTATCTTATCGGATTGAGTCTTTAAAGATTTGAGAACAGTTGATGTATGTCTTGCCATGCGTATCTGTGGTGACAATGGGATATCACGTGATTCCCTTGATGTATGTTTTGGTGATCAACTTGCGGGTTCTGCCCATGAACCCATGCATAGGGGTTGGCAGATGTTTTCGTCGTGATTCTCCGATAGAAACTTTGGGGCACTCTTTGAGGTTCTATGTGTTGGTTGAATAGATGAATCTGAGATTGTGTGATGCATATTGTATAATCATACCCGCGATACTTGAGGTGACATTAGGGTTTTGGTTGATTTGTGTCTTAAGGTGTTATTCTAGTACGAACTCTAGGGCTGTTTGTGACACTTATAGGAATAGCCCAATGTATTGATCAGAAAGAATAACTTTGAGGTGGTTTCGTACCCTACCATAATCTCTTTGTTTGTTCTCCGCTATTAGTGACTTTGGAGTGACTCTTTGTTGCTTGTTGAGGGATAGTTATATGACCCAATTATGTTATTATTGTTGAGAGGACTTGCACTAGTGAAAGTATAAACCCTAGGCCTTGTTTCAACATATTGCAATACCGTTTATGCTCACTTTTATCATTACTTACCTTGCTGTTTTTATATTTTCAGATTACAAAAACCATTATCTACTCTCCATATACCACTTGTATTACCATCTCTCCGACGAACTAGTGCACCTATACAATTTACCATTGTATTGGGTGTGTTGGGGACACAAGAGACTCTTTGGTATTTGGTTGCAGGGTTGCTTGAGAGAGGCCATCTTCATCCTACGCCTCCTACGGATTGATAAACCTTAGGTCATCCACTTGAGGGAAATTTGCTACTATCCTACAAACCTCCGTACTTGGAGGCCCAACAATGTCTACAAGAAGAAGGTTGTGTAGTAGACATCACTGCGCTGCATCGATATACTGTCGAAGCTTCGTGGCGGGTATTCGCAGTTGCTCGTTCATCCAACGACACTTCCTTGATACAGGGTCCAAGGTTCCGCCAACCCCGAAGAACCAAGTCCAGCAACGGTCTGGCCAGTTCAATGTCTCTGGTTCGACCCCTTTATCAAGCAGGTCATTCTCAGCCTTGGCCCACAATGACCGGGCTTTAAGGTAGCCACCTGACCCCGTGCGTTGGTGAAGCTTCTTATTCGCAGCATTTTTCTTGTTTGTCGCTGACATCTTCTTACTCTTGTCCAATGTCTTGTGGGCCACAAATTCGTCCCACTGATCTCTGATCTTCTCATACCGACCGGTGAATTCTGGTGTCTCTTCTTTGTCGACAAACGTTGTTTTAAGCTCATTCTTACACCTGCTGAATAGTTCTGCCATCTTCTTAAGAGCATGAGACTTGATCAATTACTCTTTAACTGGCTTCTTCGGATCTTCCTCTGGCGGTAGGGTGAAATTGGCCTTCAGGGCGGTCCAAAGATCATCTTTCTGCATATCATTGACATAAGACACCTCAGGGTCGTCTTTAGCCAGCTTAAATCATTGGTGGATGCTGATCAGGATCTTGTCCCTAACAAGAACCCCGCATTGAGCAGCAAATGCTTCCTTTTTACTGATGGGTTCAATCGGTTGGCCATCGCGTCATCCGAGCGCAACTTTTTCTTCTGGCTTCATATCTTTACCGAAGTTGTGCTCGATCCGGAGGGCTAGAAAAAAGAATAAAGAAGAGAGTTATTAATTAATATGTGTACATACCAAAAACAATTAATGCATCAATTAGCTATAGTCAGCACATGCTTAATTAATATATATATACCTGGCCGGACTCCGTTCGGTCACCGGAGCCGTCATCACGGTGTCCTTCCACCAGCACTCGGTCACCGGAGCCGTCATCAAGGTGTCCTTCTTCCACCGGCATTCGGTCACCGGAGCCATCATAGTCATTTTCTTCCTCCTCCATTGTTCGATCACTGTAGCCTGCTTCTTCACCCTGTCCTTCCATTTCATTGAGAAACAAGATGACGGCATCACTTCCAGCTGCAATTATGTCCCCCAACATCGCTTCTGTTGCTTCGTCTCGGGGGTGCTCCATAGTTTCTGTAAATATTTACAACATGGCAATTATTATTCAAACATGACAGATGGATATATTAGTGGAAAACGTAGAACTAGCTAGCTAATCACAATAAGGAATCATATTAGTGGCGTCGACGCTTCTCTAGGGTTTGGGGTGGCCTCGGCAACGCTTCAAGGGTTTGGGGTGGCCTCGACGACAACGCTCTTTTAACTTGGTAAATTTGGGTGGCCTCGAGAGAGTTTGTCGGGTAGGGGCGCGGTGGGAGGGGGTAGGAGACCGACATCATTTTTTCTAGGGTTTGGGTGTCCTCGAGAGTTTTGGTCGAGCAAGAGAGCCGGGGGGTGCTCCCTTGGTATAAGTTATCACCGTCGAGAGGGGGTATATATATATCGACCGCCCCTCATGTCAAAGTTATCAGGGCGGGGGTTATATCGATAACGACAGATGGATACATGGGAAAATAATGTTATCGGGGAGGGGGTATATCAACCCCCCCTCGTTTGGAGTTATTGGGAGGGGGTACATCGACAATGACATACCCGATAAAAAATAAGAAGACAAAGAAGAAATAAAAAGAGGAGAAGATCGAAGAAAAAAAAAGAAGAAAAAAAAGAGGAGAAGAAGAAAGGAATAGAGGAGAAGAAGAAAAAATAAACTCTATTTTTTCTTCTTCTCCTCTTTTTTTCCTTTTTTCATCTTCTTCCTCTCCTCTTCTTCTCCTTTTTATTTTCCTTCTTCCTAACCTAAACATAAACAATAAAAATTACTTTATGAACAATATTACAACAGAAAAAACAATAAAAATTGTATGAACAAAATTACAACAGAAAAAAATCATTAAAATTCTATAAAAAATGACATATTCTTTGCATATGAACATACAAACATTTGCATATTCTACAATAATATCACCAAAAAATTCAGTGAACAGAAAAAAAATCCTAACTTTTGCATATGAACATACATACATCATCATCGTCATCATCTACTACTACAATATGAATTTTTTTTCTATATATGTGAACA
>NC_041384.1:27489945-27491330 GCF_002162155.2 Triticum dicoccoides
GACGGCGACGACGGAGACGGCGGTCGGGGGCGGTAGCCTGGCGGCGTCGATGTTGTCGGCGTCGGCGGGGTGGCAACTGCGAGATGAGAAGTGGAAATTTTCACAAGTCTTGCTTATATATACGAAGCATTGGTCCCGGTTCGTGCCACCAACCGGGACCAATGCCCCCTGTAGTCCCGGTTGGTGCCATTAACCGGGACCAAAGGTCTCTTTTCAGCAGCCCAACGTGCGGGAAGCAGAGGCCTTTGGTCCCGGTTGGTGGCACCAACCGGGACTAAAGGGATCGCATTGGTTCCGGTTGGTGCCACGAACCGAGACCA
The DNA here is from genome assembly GCF_002162155.2 of Triticum dicoccoides. Classification (NCBI taxonomy): domain Eukaryota; kingdom Viridiplantae; phylum Streptophyta; class Magnoliopsida; order Poales; family Poaceae; genus Triticum; species Triticum dicoccoides. The sequence continues at coordinate 27,490,266 of NC_041384.1, forward strand.
AAGGCCACCTTTCGTCCCGGTTCGAGCCACGAACCGGGACCAATGGTCTTATGCTGGAACTGTCGCGGTGCAGTGGGATGTTTAGTCCCACCTCGCTAGCCGAGAGGCTTCGACAATGGTTTTTAAGCGCTGCTGCGCTGACCACTTCGAGCTCCTCTCTAATGCAGGCTTACGGGCCTGAAGTCACTTTATCTGCCCGTGGGCCTATTTGGGCCTTATGCGTGCCTGAATCCTGGCCCATGGGTGGGTTTCTAGTCGTATTCAGGCCGTGGTGGCCTAGTAGGTGACATTTTTTAATTTTTTTTCCAATTTTTTTGTTATCTATGTTGCTTTATTTATTTTATTTTGTTTCTAGTTACAAAAAATACTTACCGTTTTTCAGTGATTCTTTTTTATTTTACGTAATAAAAATAATAAACTTTGTGTTGGTGCCATTAGTTTTCCAATTTGAATTCTTTAAATTTGTGTGAATCACTAGTTTATGATTAACTTTACTATAAAAACAAAATACTTGTTTTTTTAGTGATTCTTTTTTATTTTAGGTAATAAAAATAATAAACTTTCTATTAGTGCCATTAGTTTTTCAATTTGAATAGTTTAAATTTGAATTCTTTGAAATTTGTGTGAATCACTAGTTTGTGATTGACTTTACTATAAAAATAAAATACTTACTGTTTTGCAGTGATTCTTTTTTATTTTAGGTAATGAAAATAATAAACTTTCTGTTAGTACCATTAGTTTTCCAATTTGAATAGTTTATATTTGAATTCTTTGAAATTTGTGCGAATCACTAGTTTGTGATTAACTTTACTATAAAAATAAAATACTTACTATTTTTCAGTGATTCTTTTTTTTAGGTAATAAAAATAATAAACTTTCTGTTAGTGCCATTAGTTTTCCAATTTGAATAGTTTATATTTTAATTCTTTGAAATTTGTGTGAATAACTAGTTTGTGATTAACTTTACTATAAAAATAGATTTTGGAGTGATTCTTTCTCCTGCTATTCAATATTACTGTGTTTTATCATTATATTCAAAAATAGTTTTTGTTATTTTAGTTCCTA
>NC_041384.1:27491744-27493841 GCF_002162155.2 Triticum dicoccoides
GTTCCTAACAAATTTTTTATGATAATTCTTTTTGCTATTAAAGTTTCTAACAAAAAAAGTTATTTATGAAAATTCTTTTTGCTTATAATGTTTTGAAAACAAAATACTTTGATAATTTTAGTTGCATAAATTTTATATAATTTTAGTTTCAATAATACTAGAGGTTTATGAAAGATTTTTAGTTGATTCCTTTTGCTATTAGAGTTTCATTAAAGTTTTCTAGTTCATTGTTTTTTCTATTAGAGTTTCATTAAAGTTTGCTAGTTCATTCTTTTAGTTTATTATTTTTTCTATCAGAGTTTCATAAAAGTTTTCTAGTTCATTCTTTTTGCTATTAGTTCATTCTTTTTGCACTAAATGATCCTGAAATTGGAAAGCACTACCAATGAACTCTGAAAAGGTTGAAAGCTCGCATGGTATCATCATTTCACCTGCATAGCATGTGTTAAAAAGTAGAGATGGTTACGGCAAAAACTAGATGCACTTCATGTACAAAATGGACAATCTCTTTCGGAGTATCAGGGTTTCAGACGAAAACTCATCTGTTACAAAGGGATTTAATTTTTTCAAAATGCACCATTCAAAGCCACATCATCAATTTTCAACCCTTTCCGACTTTATTTGTTATTTTTCATGCAACCATTCTGCTTGTTTGCCTCAGCCACTTCGAGAAACGTAATTATGTTTGTCTATCACCATACATCCATTGCCGGTTCATCTGCTTGCATTATGTATAGTTATGTGTGTCAAAAACCATTACAGATTCACATGGATAGGTAAGTGACCAAATTAATAGAAGTTCATCATCACATTAAAACCAAAGTGCATACATAGTTCAAATTGAACAACATATAGCTCTCCAGAGCATCTACTTAAACCATACATTGAAACTATGTAAAACATTTCAATGCAACAACAAATGCGATCATAATCACAACAAAGGTAACAATTGATCCAACGGCATAATGATACCAAGCCTCGGTATGAATGGCATATTTTCTAATATTTCTCATCTTCAACCGCATTGCATCCATCTTGATCTTGTGATCATCGACGACATCCGCAAGATGCAACTCCAATAACATCTTCTCCTCCTCAATTTTTTTTTATTTTTTCCTTCAAGTAATTGTTTTCTTCTTCAACTAAATCTAACCTCTCGACAATAGGGTCGGTTGGAATTTCCGGTTCAACTACCTCCTACATAAATAAAATATATGTCACATTGGTCGGCATAATTGTCATAAACAATAAATGAACCAAATATTTATAAAAAGATAATATATACCATATCTGAATCCATCGCACTATATAATAACAAGCAATAATAAAAGTAAGAAATTAGACAAGTATATATCTGAAGTAAGAATATTTTTCTTTCAGAAAGAAGATAAGAACAAGAGGCTCACCACGGAGGTGCCGGCGACGAGATTGGCGCAGGCGATCGACGACGGTGAAGACGAGGACGGGACGTGACGGACCGCTAAACCTTTGCAAATCTCGGGGAAAATGGAGTTTGGAGGTCGAGCTTCGAGAGGAGAAAGCTTAACTAGTGTGGCTCGGGAATTTCATCGAACACCTCATGTGCATAGGAGGTGAGCTAGAGCACCCAAATGCCCTCCCCTCGCCGGCCAGAAAAAATAGAGCACTATGGAGTGCTCTGCTGCGGCGATGGGGTATATATAGGCAGCTCATTTGTCCCGGTTTGTGGCTGGAACCGGGACTAAAGCTCCACCTTTTGTCCCGGTTCGAGCCACGAACCGGGACCAATGTATGTGGGCCAGGAGCGAGGCCCATTGGTCTCGGTTCGTGCCTATAACCGGGACAAATGGGTCCAGACGAACCGGGACCAATGCCCACGAGGCCTCGGCCGGCCCCCCGGGCTCATGAACCGGGACGTATACCCCATGGGTCCTGGTTCGTTACTGAACCAGGACTAATGGGCTGGCCAGGCCCGAACCAAAGCCCTGTTTTGTACTAGCGTATTGGCCCAGGTATATTGACGACCAGGCATCGTGATCTCCCTCAGATCTAGGCCGTCAATAACAACATTAAAGAGGAAAGGCCACCTAGTGTCAAACCGATCATTTTTTTCCTGCT
>NC_041384.1:27494116-27495851 GCF_002162155.2 Triticum dicoccoides
ACAGGTATTAACCAGTTCTTTTAGAAATGCAGACTTAAACTCCTCTTGAGCGGCGCCATATACAACCACCGGACTCCAGATGAAGTTGTCAGACTTATTTCAAAGGTGGAATTTGATATGATACGCCCCCTTTGACATGGACAATAGTTGTAAGTATGTAGAGTTAATACCTAGCAATATTCCCCCGGACCTCCCGGTCCGCGGTAAGACGTGCCATTCGTAATCAAAACCACGTGAAAAGTGGTCCGGATCACGTGTTGGAAAATCACGTTTACCCGACTCAGTGATAGCCACAAAGTCCAACGTATGATCCTTTACACAATCGGCAATGTCTAGAAATTATAATGACTATACTTTTATACTCTAAATCTGTGTTAGTGCTACTGATGAAGCTTATATATAAGGGGGTGCAGATGATTTTTTTAAACATATAGGCCAACTAAGATAGCTTGTTGACTATTCGAGAACCTAATGGTGCGCTCAGGCCCACACAAATCATGCAAATATATGTGACTATATGCTTTTTGTGCGTTTCCAAAATATTTCAGTGGATTATGCAAAAAGTTCTCGATTTAGAAGAACTTACAACAGCTTTTGAAGAAATAATTACCAACAACTTATGCGCTAGTTATTCAAACAACATCCAAATAAGCCGTATGATGGTAAATCTGGCATATCAGGCCCGCTAATCAGGTCTGGCTTGGCATATTTTGACCCTACGACATTATCTACATGTTGAGTGTACGTAGCACCCAATGGCTAGTCCTGTTCCATCTTCTTACCCCTGTCTTTTCATCTCTTTCTCTCAGTCGACACCATAGAGGTGCGGCGGAGTTCTCTCACCGACAGTCAGTCTGTTTGTGCACCATGCGTTTGCATGTGGAATACCGGAGCAGTTTTGTCCTTGATCTGGACCATCACACTGGAATGCTAGGCCGAGATTGAGGAGCTGAATGAACCGACGGAATTTAAGAAGCAACTACAGTCTGTAGCACAATTACTTTATCCACATGTTGGACTGACTGAGCAAGAAATTTAGTGAACTGAGTTTCGCAAGAGCAACACTGGAGCCATTTAATGGTCATCCTCGCTGGTCTCCCCTTCGACCTCGGCGGAGCACCGAGTCGCATGAACAAAAGCCACCAATAATCCCGTTCTGAATTTTGGAGGCTGATAACAGCTCTCCGGTGCACTGTCAATTGGTACAGATTCCTACAGCTCCCGGCAGAGGTGCCCACTCAATGGTGCCCACTGCGGAAAGGTGACACGGGGGATGCCCAGTGTGGACACAGGCTGCGCGAACGGCCTTGACGGCACAGCAGTGCATGCCGTTTACCTCCCTTAGAGTTGCAATTATTGAAGATTTATTAGCCCTGTTTTAAATAGCGCGCGCATTTAGAAAAGGTCCTGCGCTAAGGTTCTTTTGTCCAAACACAAGAGCAAACATTTTAAATAGCGCGCTATAGCACCGCTATAGCACGCTATAGCATTTAGAAGAGGTCCACCGCTAAGAGTCTTAGCGCGCTATTTAAAACTTATTAGTGCATCCCAGTTGCCGTTTACCTCCCTTAGAGTTGCAGCCAGAGTACCCAGTGATCCTCGCACAAACATTTTTCTGAGAACCGGGAAGCACTGTCCTCCATCTCCCCTCCTTGTTCCCGAGGTCTCATATTCCCTCGCCTCTCTCCCTCGCCCTCTCTCTCTCTCTCTGTGTGTGTGTGTGTGTGTGTGGGGG
>NC_041384.1:27496078-27542783 GCF_002162155.2 Triticum dicoccoides
TACGTCCACTTACATTAGTCCAGCTTGCTTCTAGTTGAGCCAACACTGAGCAGTATGTATGGATGATTTTGTACAATATTTCACAGGTGCTTGCTGCAATGCATCATCAGTGGCTTCAGTAACAAAGTAACATGTGCATACGTCATCACTGTATAATATTATTAACATGATATTCATGGCTGAGTTGCACTCTACAGAGGAAAAAACTATCCGATCGTGTTAACTGGACAAAAGATTCTTTCTACTTATCTCCTATACCACCGACGATGTAAGCAACTGACAAGTTTAACGACAAGGTTGATCATGATGGGAGTTAATTTCACTCCTTTACCACCAACGATGTACAACATGTGGACATGTCATTCATGAGTTGATGTGGGCATTTTTGCATGTTTGTCATAGTATAAAGCAACTTGGGGCGATGGAAATTGCTTAGGTTTTTCTGAGAATCTGGAAATTGCTTAGGTATGCATTTATGTTCTTCAATAAAAGTCAACTAGGTGAGTGGGGCTGATTCAATGGGTAGGCCAGGTGGTGTATGGCCCAAGGCCCATGTGTGCAAAGCACTACCACCCATCATATCTGGCCTATTATCTTTGGCAAGATTGGATTGGCCTTTTTATCGTTCATTGATTGACATTCATCATAACGACTGAAGCCAACCACCAATCTCAATTTCTTCCTTCTCATGGTATTCATAGAAGTGCATGATTTTGTTCAACTCGGTAAATTCTTCCATCTCCAAGCTCAGATTCATTATGCAGGGCGGTACTAAAGCTTGCAAATTTCATACCTAATTGTGGCATGTTTGTATGAACTTTGTTAATCTATTCATATTACGCTCTTGGTATATTCTTGATTCATAATATTGTACTATGTTAGTATGTCATATTTGTGATATCTATTATTTTTATATTGTTGGCCACCCTTCTCCAAAATGCTTGATATGCCAGTAATCATGTACCAAGGGTTTTAGTGCATGTTTTGGGGCGTGCATGAATTATCCAAGATACACTACCTTAAACTACTTTCCTGCAAAGGTCAAACCAACATGAGCTACATCACCCGCCAGGCATGGCACAAGAAACCAAAGATACCATCATGTACTTCTTGTCAGTTTTAGAGCTTTGCTTTGGCACATCATCTCTTACATTGTTCATAGCTTTTGATGTGACTAACTGGGGGAAATTAAACTAATTTTCATTAAGAAAAATATACATAAAAAAACTCATAACCTCCGCACCATTCACCTTCATCTGTTCCCCAGGAGATCGGCCGTAGAGACCACGCCACAACAATGTTGCAAGCCAACTCAGACCCTAGCTGCACACCGCAGACATGAACCATCACGCATAGATGACGAGCATCGGCGCACTATGCATGGATAATTTCTTCTAAATATTTTTCTTAAAGTTTTTATTCGCAATTTTATCATCATCGGAATTTATAATGGTAGCCGGGAGACTACTAGAAAATAGATAAAACCCCGTTGAAAAGATATAGGTTTGGCAACAAATTAATGCAGGACTAGGGTTTTAACAACTAATTATGGTATATTTCAGTCTGCCAGGCAATTTTACATTGCCTCATGTGTAATTTGATACATCTATTACTATGTACATCTTTTTTCTCAGAAGAAAAGCACTATCATAAGATGCTCCAAAACGCATGAATCGGAAAGAGGTACTTTCTTTCGGCCTTTCGACTAACAAAGCATGGATTGGGAATATGTACTTAATTTTGGCTATTCTACCATGTTCCAGTTGAAAATTTGAAATCTACTTGTTATCTTGTAGGTTATTAAACCTTGATGTTTGAGGATGTATTTTAGTATTTGAAAATGCGAATGATCTTTTCAAAATATTTGGTTCATTGCCATAGTAAGCATTTTCATCATTACCTTTTGAATATGTACTAGTATTATGTACAACAATCTATGTTAGAACTTATGAAACATTCTTTTTACTGTAGTTATGAAACATATTTGCTTAATAAATTTTCACTAGCTAATTTTGCACCATGTGTTCAAATTGTGCACCAGGGTAACTTTTGCTATAGTTTCGCCCCTGGCTACTATACGCGGTTTCCCTTGCCTCAAGTAGCTACCAGTTGTTTCTTTTTCATTCGAAGATCGGGTATTGAAAGGTACGTGTATGTATGGTAGTGTGTGAGATAATTTTTGAAAGTGCAACTATCCCTAGGTGGTTTTGGTAATTCATAACAACATATAGCTCATTGAGCTAATGCTATTCCAAGATGATTATTTCAGGAAAGCTCAATGATTGACACGGCATGGATGTGAAAGTGGAACCCTCAAAATGCTAAGGACAAAGGATTGGCTCATGCTCAAAAGCTCAAGACTCTTCATTTTATATTTTAATAATCCAAGATCACATTGAGTCTTTAGGAAAAGCCAATACTATCAAGGAGGGATGAGGTGTTGCTTAATGAGCCTCTTGCTTCATGTGCTTAGTGATATGCTCCAAAACCCTCAACTACTTTCCCATATCCACAAATGACCTAAACCCTAAGCCAAACTCGGTCATACCGATTCTTTCTACTGATAGGGATCTCGGTCTCACCGAGATAGGATTGCAAACTCTCTGTTTCCCTTTCGTAACTTTTCGGTCTCACCGAAAGAGCGAATCGGTCCCACCGAGATTGCAATGTAAATTCAGTGTTTCCTTTTTGTAACTTTTCGGTCTCACCGAAAGAGCAAATCGGTCCCACCGAGTTTGCCTGACCAACTCTCTAGTTAGCGAATTACCAAAATCGGTCTCACCGAGATTACGTTATGCCCAAACCCTAACCATATCGGTCCTACCGAGTTGCATGTCAGTCCCACCGAAAATCTCTAACGGTCACTAGGTTTACCTTTTCGGTCCGACCGAGTTTGTTGATTCGATCCCACCGAGATTGGAAAACTATGTGTAACGGTTGGATTTTGTGTGGAGGCTATATATACCCCTCCACCTCCTCTTCATTCGTGGAGAGAGCCATCAGAACACATACACAATTCCAACTCATATGTTCTGAGAGAGAACCACCTACTCATGTGTTGAGACCAAGATATTCCATTCCTACCATATGAATCTTGATCTCTAGCCTTCCCCAAGTTGCTTTCCACTCAAATCTTCTTTCCACAAAATCCAAATCCTATGAGAGAGAGTTGAGTGTTGGGGAGACTATCATTTGAAGCACAAGAGCAAGGAGTTCATTACCTACACACCATTTGTTACTTCTTGGAGAGTGGTGTCTCCTAGATTGGCTAGGTGTCACTTGGGAGCCTCCGACAAGATTGTGGAGTTGAACCAAGGAGTTTGTAAGGGCAAGGAGATCGCCTACTTCGTGAAGATCTACCGCTAGTGAGGCAAGTCCTTCGTGGGTGATGGCCATGGTGGGATAGACAAGGTTGCTACTTCGTGGAGCCTTTGTGGGTGCTTGCTTCTTCGTGGACCCTTCGTGGGTGGAGCCCTTCGTGGACTCGCGCAACCGTTACCCTTCGTGGGTGGAGCCCTCTGTGGACTCGCGCAACCATTACCCTTCGTGGGTTGAAGTCTCCATCAACGTGGATGTAGGATAGCACCACCTATCCGAACCACGGGAAAAACATCCGTGTCTCCAATTGCGTTTGAATTCTCCAAACCCTTCCCTTTACATTCTTGCAAGTTGCATGCTTTACTTTCCGCTGCCAATATACTCTTTGCATGCTTGCTTGAATTGTGTGATGATTGCTTGACTTGTCCTACAATAGCTAAAATCCGCCAAGAACTAAAATTGGGAAAAGGTTAAGTTTTTATTTGGTCAAGTAGTCTAATCATCCCCCCTCTAGACATACTTTCGATCCTACAAGTGGTATCAGAGCCTTGGTCTCCATTTGCTTTGATCTCCATAGCTTTTGATGGTCATAGCCTTGGTTTCACAACCTAGGAGAGTATGACGTCTAGCGAGGGAAATTATCACCGTAGAGGTCCTTACTTTGATGGTACTAATTTTGCTAGTTGGAAGCATAAAATGAAAATGCATATTCTTGGACATAACCCCGCCGTTTGGGCTATTGTGTGTGTTGGTTTGCAAGGTGACTTCTTTGATGGGAAAGAACCAAACCGTGAAGCTACCGCGGATGAGTTGAAGAAGTTGCAATACAATGCTCAAGCTTGTGATATTCTCTTCAATGGATTGTGCCCCGAAGAATTCAACAAAATCAGCCGTCTTGAGAATGCAAAGGAAATTTGGGACACTTTGATTGATATGCACGAAGGTACCGACTCCGTCAAGGAATCCAAGTTGGATGTGCTTCAAAGTCAACTTGACAAGTTCAAAATGAAGGATGGTGAAGGTGTCGCTGAAATGTACTCTAGGCTTGCTCTCATCACAAATGAGATTGCCGGCTTAGGAAGTGAAGAGATGACCGATAGATTCATCATCAAGAAGATTCTAAGAGCCTTGGATGGAAAATATGATACTGTGTGCACATTGATCCAAATGATGCCCAATTACAAAGATCTCAAGCCAACGGAGGTGATTGGAAGAATTGTTGCTCATGAGATGTCACTTAAGGATACAGAGGAACTTCACAACAAATCAAGTGGTGCCTACAAAGCCTCATGTGAAGCCCCTACATCATCAAGTGAGAAACAAAACTTCAATGAAGAATTGAGCTTAATGGTGAAGAACTTCAACAAGTTCTACAAGAGTAGAAGCAAAGATAGAAGCTTCAAGTCAAGGTCCTACAATGACAAAAGATCTTCCAGTCGAGAGCAAAACTGCTACAGTTCTGGAAGACCCGGACACTATTCCAATGAGTGTACGGCTCCCTACAAGAGAAGAGAAGATTCTCCAAAAAGAAGAAGTAAAGAATCACCACCAAGAGAGAGAAGGAGTAGAGATGATCGTTATGAACGAAGATACTCACGAAGAAGCAAGGATTCGGAAAGGAAGGAAAAATCATCAAGGAGCTACACAAAACGAAGACATCAAGCTCATGTTGGTGAATGGGTATCCGGCTCCGACTCCGACAGCCACTCCGAGAGAAGTTATCACTCCGACTCCGAAGATACTCAAGATGCAGGTGTTGCCGGTCTAGCACTTGTGTCAACCAACTCCTACGACATATTTGACTCACCAAATGAAGGAATTGGAAGATGCTTCATGGCCAAAGGTCCTAAGGTAACACACCCCGAGTATGTTGATTTCAATAGTGATGAAGATGACTCGTTAGGTGATGATTTGCTTGTTGACAACTCTAGTGATGAATACTATGATGAAACGTCAATTAATCATGCTAATCAAGATAAAACGAATGACAATGATAAGGAGAAGATTGAGGCTCTAACTAAAGAACTAAACACTCTTAAGTTAGCTCATGAAACTATCTTCGAAGATCATCGAGAACTTTTAAGAGCTCATGAGAAATTACGCTTTGAAAAGCTCAATCTTGAGCAAGAGCATGAGTTCTTAAAAGCAATCAATGATGATCTCCGCAAGAAAAGTTCTTCTTACATTGCCAAGCGTTTACTCTTATCCACTTACATGCCTCAAGTCAAGTCTAGTAACAAGAACAAGAAAGATTCTTCCTCTATAAGTAACAATGATCATGCTAAATCCAATATTGTTGCTTCTAGTAGTTCTATTGATTCCACTAATGATTCTCTTAGCCAAGTTACACTTGAGCAAGAAAATAGCTTATTGAAGGGAATTATAGAGAAAGGAGTGTACAAAAGCCTTGCTGGGAGTAAGCAATTCGAGGAAATTGTGCGCAAGCAAGGAATGCACCGGAAGAATCAAGGTGTTGGTTTTGAACGAAAGTTCAATGCCAATGGAGTTGAGTGGGAATAAGATCAATACCCCAAGACAAAGTTTGTTCCTCAACAAGAGAAGTATGATACTTCTTTCAAGGGGACACAAGCTCAAGATGATCTTCCACCACAAGACTACAAGCAAAAAGGCAAGGACAAGCTTCAAGAGGAAATTGATGCATTTGAAGAAGCTCCTAAGACCTTAGTCAAGTGGATTCCCAAGACTACTTCAAGTTCCACTTCATCAAGTACGACTACAACTCCAAGGATTCCCATCAAGATGGTGTGGATCCAAAAGAAGAAGAACTAGAGAGTTCTTGAGGGTGACTCCGCCAACATACTTCACTCTTATCATTTTGGCAAGAACAAGTGCAATCAACTTCCACATCTTGCACTAGTTCAAGGAGTCACAAACCCTCTTGTTGGTAAGACAAGGGACAAGGTAACCTAAAAGTTTTCATGGACATCATCTTGTGTGTGCATCACTCTATATCTATGGATATCCTTGTTTGTTCCTTGTGGGACTAACCCATGTAGGTATTGAAAGTGCAATTCACTCAAATGGATAGCTCCAAGTGATCTACATCAACATTGAGCATCCACATCTTCAACATCTACATGAATTCATCATCGACAAAACCCGAGGTTAGTTCATCCCTCTAAGGGGGGATATCACATCTAGGGGGAGCTTTACTCTAAGACTTGAGCTAAAGCAACTCTAAAGATGTGAACACAACAATGCTTTATGTAAAAGTGGTATCCCCACTTGAGCTTAAACGATGAGTATGACCTATGATCAAGTGTTCTCACTTGACTCCTAAGTCAATATACTCATATATAGATGACCTTGTCATCGCAAATTGCTTGATAGGTGCTAGAATTGGGTGTGCATGCCTTTTCACATATTTCATTTGCCATCTTATTGTGTGAGCATGCTGGTTGCATATTTTACCCATTCGAGGACATCCACTTGTTGTTTTGATTGTTTGGTTTTATTTCCTTTTGCCAAGTGGATGGACAAGAATGCCTAAGAACCTCCTCTAGCTATCTATGCTTTTCTCGTCTCAAACTCTATTCATGCTACATCACAAAATTTGATCAAGTCACATTCGAACCACTCTGTGTGAGCAGCACTCGGAGTCCCCGATTCGTCATAGAATTAAACTTCCAAAACCTCTTTATGATTCTCGGTCTGACCGATACCCTACTTTCGGTCCTACCGAGATCATTAAGTTGATCTAGGTTTTCGATCTCGGTGCAACCGATTTGAACCATTCGGTCACACCGAGTTGCAACAACTGTATACAGTTTTGCATCTCAGTGCCACCGAGTTGTTCCACTCGGTCACACCGACAGGGTCGGGCTATATATAGTCACGGGCAAAAATTTGGAAATTTCTCCGAACCCCTTCGCCCGCGCGATAGCCTGCTCTGCCAACTTGGTCTCCGGATCGTCTCCTCGTCGCCAGCCGCCTCCAGTCGCTGGTCTCCATCACTGTCAACGGAATTCAACCCTGCCGTTGCCGCCGTAGCGAGTCTCCGCCGAACTAGGGTATGGACTCGATCTGTCAGGACCCCGACTCGATGTCACATCGATCTAGCTGGTAACACCTCATATCACTTTGCGGCCTCACGCACGGTATCCCCACGGGTGTCGTCTTACCTTTTCCCGGGACCGTTTGCGCCTGTTGGCTCACGTATATGATAGTGTCGCTAGCATCCATATGATAAAGAGCCCGGGCTGACATGACTAGTCGTAAACCCAAAGTGGCACAGACTTACAGGGACAGGCATCCATGACCCAGCTTCGAACGTGTCGGTCATCAGCAAGTGGGTCCGGGCTGTAGCACTGGGCTAGCAGGACTCCGGTAAACCGGGATGTAGCGGGCTAACAGGACTCCGGTACTCAAAGCGTGACATTTCCCCGAAGGGACAGACACAGGAACGAAGAAGGACACATGCCGGCCAGCCTAAGTGTTCCAGAGCAGTAGCAAGCTACCATGGCTCAACGGTAACACTAGGAGACATTTCCCGGTAAGAGAGGCTACTAAAGATAAACAACTAGATAGTCAGATCCCACACATACCAAGCATTTCAATCATACACACAATATGCTCGATATGTGCAAATACAACGAAGCATCACAACATGACTCTATGACACAAGTACTTTATTTAAGGCTCAGTGAGCCATACATATCATACACAAAGGTACGGGTCTCACGACCCCACATACAAGTCATACAGTCATACAAACCAGCAGCGGAAATAACTTGTCTGGGTACAGACAACTAGTAAAATAAAAGAGGCTTGGAAAGCCTAGCTATACTACGTGGTCCTTCACAAGCTCAGGGTCACCACCTGGGTCTTTAGCCTACTCGTTGATGTCAACGTCTACATAGAACCCATCAGAAGGGGTTGCAGCGTCTTCTGTAAAAAATGTAGATTATAGCAACATGAGTACAAAGGTACTCAGCAAGACTTACATCAGATCCTACATACATGCATAGTATCAAGAAGGGTTGGTGGAGTTATTGCAGCAAGCCAGCTTTGACTCTTGGCTAGGCTATCCTACGATACTCCAACTGAAATGGTTTTGCGCACACGAGTCCACTACTCACCACTTCAATACACTACCGAGGATCCGCCTCCGTCTTCCTACGGAAGAGCCATCCTCGGCACTCACACTTATCTTGAGGCTTTTAGTAGTTTCCATTTACTTGTCTATGAACTGTATAGGCAACTAACTAGTCCTTTACCGCGGACACGGCTATTCGAATAGATCATGTTAACCCTGCAGGGGGTACTTCTTCATACACGCTCTCACCACTTACCGTCGTTTACACGACATGTACTCGGCAACCTTCAAGCGGAAGCCCAACGTGGGTGTCGGCCACGACCTACCTAATCACCTAAGCCTCCAGTCCAGGTTTATCGCCTATTCAGGTTCCATCCGCAGGGAGTCCGGCCGAGGTTTCCCATACGGCCCCGAACGATGTGAACAGGGTTCCCGAGATACCTAACGGGTATTCGGTACACCCGGCCACGTACCTACCGCATCACAGCCCACCCCTACGGTCAGCGCTGTCCACGGCCTCCAGTAGGCTACAAACACCAGAAACTACTTGCAACTCCTGGACGGAGAACTAGGGTGAATAAGAAGCCGAGAGGGTCCATTGGTTTCGGGCCCAATGCATGGTACTAGCTGATTCTTAAATCACACATACAGATCTCAGTGCTTAAGGTCGGCTTCAATGAAACAACCCACCATGTACTCCTACATGGCCTTTCATCGATACCTTTACCAAATCGTGTTCACCACACCACTCTCATTACCGACATAATCATTTCACTCTAGCCCATCACCCAGATGAACCAGACCTGACACGACTCTAAGCATAGCAGGCATAGCAAGGTAGGAACAACACATACATATGGCTCAAGCAACTCCTAGACATGCTAGTGGGTTTCATCTAGTTACTGTGGCAATGACAGGTCATGCAGAGGAAATGGGTTCAACTACCGTAGCACACAGCAGTTTGAATCGCGTTGTCTTAATGCAGTAAAAGAGAGCAGGAGCGAGAACATGGGATTGTATCGATATGATCAAATGGTTGGTTGCTTGCCTGATGGTTCGATGCACGGATACGGTTCTTCGTTAGGGTAATCACGGTACTCCTCGGGGACAGAACCTGTCGCAAGGGCATCGATACACAAGCATCACCAAACAATGTGCAACAATATGATGCATGCATGAAACATGGCAATATGAGTGTATTGGGCTAATGCAACTAAAGCCAGAAGGGTTTGAACAAATTTGAATCAAAGATTCAAATTTCAAATTCAAATATGGCCTTTTAAAGTGCTTTTCCTTGTTCTGCTTAAAACATCAACTTAACTTGTTTGATCATGCATGAGAATAGTACAGATGGATAGATTGGATTTTTCTGATCATTTTTCATATATAATTTGTCCAATTTGGAGTTACAGAATAAAAGTTATGAATTTTTGAAGTTTAAATAATATTCTGGAATTTCCTGATTTAATTTAAATCCAGAAAATCAATTACTGTGTCAGCCTGACGTCAGTGTGACGTCAGCAGGTTAACGGAACTGGTCCAGGTCAAACCTGCCAGTGGGTCCCGCATGTCAGGGTGATTATTTTAATTAAAACTTAATTAAAACTAATCCTGTTTAATTAACAGGGCTGGGCCCCACCTGTCATTGACTCAGGGGAGTCAACCAGGGCCCACCCGTGGTCAAAGTTAATGTCGGCTGCCGGCGTTTAGTCGCCGGCGAGCCCGACGCGGCGGCGGAAGTGGTTTTGGTCATTTCGGCCACCAGAGGGGCCGCGGAGACCACCGGAGTGGAGCTGAGGCCAACCCGCAGCTCTTGGCGGGGCCCGTTGGGGTCGGGGTGGCCGGAGTCGACGGCGGCGAGCTCGGCTGCGGCCGCCGGGGTTCGGTCGTGCACGGGAACGGTGCTGGAGCTCGAAGTCGAGCAAAGCGAGGCGCTAGGGATGCTCTACGGGGTCTTGCGAACTCGTTGGACTCGCCGGGGTGACCAAATGGTCAACGGAGCTGCGTCGACGGCGAGCTCGGCGACGGCGGAGGTTCGGTCGTGGTGGGGAGGTGGCTACGGTGAGGGAACGAGGGGAAGGAGAGGGGGAAACGGTGGCGTAGCTCACCGCGGTTGCAGTGGGCGTCGAAGTGGGCTCGGGGACGCGCTGGAGACGGCGAATCGACGGCGACGGTGGTCGGAGCCCGAAGAGGGGAACGGCGACGTGGCGGCGATGCAGGGCTTCCGGGGAGCTGTGGAGCGGTGGGGAGGAAGAGGGAGTCGAGGCGGAGCTCCTGAGCTAGTCGGGGGAGCGAGGGGTGGTCGGAGACGGTGGCTATGGCGAACGGCGGCGACGGTGGTGTTCGGCCGTGTGAGAGGGAGAGCGAGTGAGAGGAGGGGAGAGCCGGGGGAGAGTGAGAGAGAGCAGGGGGGATCGGGACGGCCTGCGGGAGTCGTCCACGCGGCCAGGAGCGCGTCGGCAAGCAGGAGGTGGCCGCGCGGCCGTGCGCGCGCGAGCACGCAGCAGCTTCGGGGCGAGGGGAGGAAGACGACGGAGAGCTGCAGTGGTGGGCTGGGCCGCTGCTGGCTGGGCCGGCCAGCTGGCTGGGCTGCACAGTGGAGGAGCCCAGGTAAGCTCCTCCTGTTATATATTTTCCTCTTTTTTTTTTAATTTCTGACATTTGTTTGATTTAAATAATATATTAAATCATTTATTTAACTTATGCCAATTTTTGCAGGAGCTATTTATATTATTCCAGAGCTCTTTTATAATTGGCATAATATTTGGGCATATATTAATATATATAATTAATATATTTCCAATGCAAATATTTATGCATTTATTCCAAATGCCCAAAATAAATGTCCATGAGCCACTAAAAATATTGGTTTGATTTTTATCTCTGTCCAATATTTTCAGAGAGCAACATGAGCATTTTCTTGGACCCTTTTGGAGAAATTTTTATTTGGGTCATTTTCAAAATGGTTCTGAGGGTTTCACAGATCCCCATTTCAAGTTTCTGATGAAAGAGTAAACATGATGCAACACTCTAATGCATGACTAGCTAGGGTGTGACACGATCACAGTGCTATTCCCCGTCCGATTCCTAGCACATTGTGTTCTTAATGATTCTTGCCACGATTGAAACACTCCTATCCAGTCAATGCGTTCGTAGATTAGTTTTGATTCGAAAATTTTAGGGTTAGGTTTCCGCCGAAACCATCTCGGACCCACCGAGTTGAAAAACTCGGTCCCACCGATTTGGCTCATGCCATTGCACAAGTGAGACTCGGTCTGACCGAGAATTACTTATCGGTGTGACCGATTTTGGAACTTTGTGAAACCCTAGCAGTCTCGGTGCCACCGAACTGTGACTCGGTCTGACCGAGTTCACTAGTTTAGGTTCCAAAACTGCTTCGGTATCACTGAGTTTAAAAATCGGTAGATCCGAGATGATTTCAGTGGGAAACTAAAACTAAGATTTTGAATCATTCTTTTGCAAAAATCTCTGCATTTTGTGATGCTCATCCACTCTATCTCATCTATAACCTATTCACAGGGTCAGCAGTCAGAGTTTGCAACATGTCTGATCAGAGTGACAGCCAGAACATATCATAACAGCAAGTGCAGATGAGTGAGGGCACTAGTCCCTCAAGTTCTTTAGATGATGGCAGCAGAAGTACTCCTAGCAATCTGCCTAAAGCTGCCACCAGACAGAGAAAGAAGAGAACCTCAGACTCAGAAGATGAGGATTATGTGGCAGAAGAGGAAGCAACTTCCAAGAGAGTTGAGCCAGCTCAAGGCACAAAGCCAGGATTGAAAATCAAAAGGCCAGCAGGTAGGCAGCCTATGCCAAAGGCCAGAGCCTCTACTCAGATTCCTGAAAAGCCTGCAACCATAGAGCCAGTTGCCACTGAAGGAAAGGAAAGGGTCAAGAAGACCGTAGCCAGAGTGCTTGGAAAGGCTTCCATCATGGAAGAAGAGGAAGAAGAAGCGGTTGCTGCACCAGCACCTAAGGCACCTAAGCTTATGGGTGATGCTATAAGATCAGGGGCTGCCACATCTAAGCCCAAAGAAGCACCCAAAGCTGCCTCCAAGCCCAAGTCTGCACCAAAGAGAAATACAAGGAGCATACCTGCAATTGAAAAGAACAAGGCCCCAGTGCCTGAAGCTGCTGAAGAAGATGATGAAGAGCATGTTCTGAGAAAGCTCAAGCCCAAGATCCCAGACCACAATGATGCTCATCCTGTGGCTGAGGACATGAAGCTCAGAAGAGACTCAGGGCTGAGGAAGTGGAGAGAAGCAGACCCGTATGCTTCGAGGAGAAGAACTGCTGTGGATTACAGGTTTCACACCAAGGAACAACAAGATTTCTATGAGACAGTGCTGCTTGATAAGAAGCCCATAGTTTGTGACATGAGATGGGTTGATTGGGAGTACATCAAGGACAATGAGGAACACTATCTTGGTGTGATTGACAGTTTCAATGCTTGTGGAGTAGCAGACTTTGTTGGGCAGAAGCTCACAAAGTGGAACGAGGAACTTATTATGCAATTCTACTCCACAGCACACTTCTACCCAGATGGAAGGATCACATGGATGTCTGAGGGTACGAGGTACCAATCTACTGTTGAAGAATGGGCTAAGTTGATCAATGCCCCAGAGGAAAATGAAGATGACCTGGATGTATATGCCAAGAAGAAGATGGACCACAACTCTATGTCCAACATGTACAAGGAAATTCCCAATGAAGCACTTGACACTTTCAAGTTTGGCTCAGTGCACTATCTTCTGTCAGGGCTGCCAACTATCAATTGGATATTGAGGCACACCTTGTTGCCCAAGTCTGGAGATCACAACATGATCAGAGGCCATGCAATAAATTTGCTTCATATATTTGATGTGCCACAGAAGTTCAAGGTGATGAGCCTCATGGTAGAGACCATCAAGAGGACTGCAGCAGACCAGAAGAGGAGTTGTGGATATGCCCCACAGATTCAGGAGCTCATCAACTCAAAGATGGGCATAGGCATATACTCATTGGACAAGGAACACCTGCCCATCCGTCCAGATTTTGAAGATAATCAAGTTGTTATGACTGAGAACGAACCATCGTCTGCACAACCACAAGCCAAGAAGGAGAAGGCGAGGAAGGAGAAAGCTGCCAAGATGCCAACTCAAGAGGAGGCATCTGAATATTTCTTGAAAACCAAACAAGAGCAGCTTGGTTACCTAATTGCATCCACCCTGCGGATTGAGCAAGGACTAGCCACCCTAACTCAGAACCAGGCAAGCTTAGAGAGGATCATGGAACAAAAGTTCTATGACTTGGATGTCAAAGTGACAGAGATTCAGACTGCAGTGGAGCAGCTCCAAGATGACATGCAGGAGAGGAGAGGCAAGACTACAACTGATGCCTTTGCCAGAGTGCCACGAGGTCCGAGGTCATCTGCAGTGCCAGTTACTGACCCCAGAGCCACCACGTCTGCACCAGCTACAGCCTCAGTTCCACCAGCTCCAGCGTCCACTTCAGCCTCGACTCCGACCACGTCTACAGAAGGCTTCGTCCTTGGAGTGCTCCGGACTCCACCACCTGAAGATCAAGCCTGAGCGTCGATCTAGCACTATGCATTTTCTAGGAACTTTTTGGTAACTTGTTGCCAAAGGGGGAGAAGAATGTATATATCATAGGCTTCGAGAGAGAGAGTGTGTTGCTTTTTTCTCTCTTGCTTTATTTGGTGGTTTTTCGAACTTTGTTTGCTTTTGAGTGCTTGAGATACTATGTCATTGCTTGTGAGACATTGATGATCATGTGTTTGATCATAAGCTACACTTAATGCTTGCTTAATATTATCATCTTATCTATCTTATGTGATCATTCACTATTCTTGGTGATGAGTGCATGTATTTCATTCTTATCATTTGTAAGCGCTCCACCAAGATGTATGTGACATGGAAGAGTAACCCATGACTCTAACTCTTTCGACATTTGCAGTCCAAAGCAAATTTTAAATATGCACAAATTTAGGGGGAGCTCTTACTTGTCACATACTTCTCAAAGCGACGATATATTTCATGCTTATTATCATTTGTCGAAGCTTTGATCTATATGTTGTCCTCAATTACCAAAAAGGGGGAGATTGAAAGTGCAACTATCCCTAGGTGGTTTTGGTAATTCATAACAACATATAGCTCATTGAGCTAATGCTATTCCAAGATGATTATTTCAGGAAAGCTCAATGATTGGCACGGCATGGATGTGAAAGTGGAACCCTCAAAATGCTAAGGACAAAGGATTGGCTCAAGCTCAAAAGCTCAAGACTCTTCATTTTATATTTTAGTGATCCAAGATCACATTGAGTCTTTAGGAAAAGCCAATACTATCAAGGAGGGATGAGGTGTTGCTTAATGAGCCTCTTGCTTCATGTGCTTAGTGATATGCTCCAAAACCCTCAACTACTTTCCCATATCCACAAATGACCTAAATCCTAAGCCAAACTCGGTCATACCGATTCTTTCTATCCGGCGCCACCGAGTTTCACTTGTCATAAGCCACTGCCAAACCCTAGCAATTCGGTTCTACCGATAGGGATCTCGGCCTCACCGAGATGGGATTGCAAACTCTCTGTTTCCCTTTCATAACTTTTCGGTCTCACCGAAAGAGCGAATCGGTCCCACCGAGATTGCAATGTAAATTCAGTGTTTCCTTTTTGTAACTTTCCGGTCTCACCGAAAGAGCAAATCGGTCCCACCGAGTTTGCCTGACCAACTCTCTGGTTAGCTAATTACCAAAATCGGTCTCACCGAGTTTGTGTAATCGGTCTCACCGAGATTACGTTATGCCCAAACCCTAACCATATCGGTCCTACCGAGTTGCATGTCAGTCCCACCGAAAATCTCTAACGGTCACTAGGTTTACCTTTTCGGTCCGACCGAGTTTGTTGATTCGGTCCCACCGAGATTGGAAAACTGTGTGTAACGGTTGGATTTTGTGTGGAGGCTATATATACCCCTCCACCTCCTCTTCATTCGTGGAGAGAGCCATCAGAACACATACACAATTCCAACTCATATGTTCTGAGAGAGAACCACCTACTCATGTGTTGAGACCAAGATATTCCATTCCTACCATATGAATCTTGATCTCTAGCCTTCCCCAAGTTGCTTTCCACTCAAATCTTCTTTCCACAAAATCCAAATCCTATGAGAGAGAGTTGAGTGTTGGGCAGACTATCATTTGAAGCACAAGAGCAAGGAGTTCATCATCAACACACCATTTGTTACTTCTTGGAGAGTGGTGTCTCCTAGATTGGCTAGGTGTCACTTGGGAGCCTCCGACAAGATTGTGGAGTTGAACCAAGGAGTTTGTAAGGGCAAGGAGATCGCCAACTTCATGAAGATCTACCACTAGTGAGGCAAGTCCTTCGTGGGCGATGGCCATGGTGGGATAGACAAGGTTGCTTCTTCATGGACCCTTCGTGGGTGGTTGCTTCTTCGTGGACCCTTCGTGGGTGGAGCCCTCCGTGGACTCGCGCAACCATTACCCTTCGTGGGTGGAGCCCTCCGTGGACTCGCGCAACCGTTACCCTTCGTGGGTTGAAGTCTCCATCAACGTGGATGTAGGATAGCACCACCTATCCGAACCACGGGAAAAACATCCGTGTCTCCAATTGCGTTTGAATTCTCCAAACCCTTCCCTTTACATTCTTGCAAGTTGCATGCTTTACTTTCCACTGCCAATATACTCTTTGCATGCTTGCTTGAATTGTGTGATGATTGCTTGACTTGTCCTACAATAGCTAAAATCTGCCAAGAACTAAAATTGGGAAAAGGTTAAGTTTTTATTTGGTCAAGTAGTCTAATCACCCCCCCTCTAGACATACTTTCGATCCTACAAGTGGTATCAGAGCTTTGGTCTCCATTTGCTTTGATCTCCATAGCTTTTGGTGGTCATAGCCTTGGTTTCACAACCTAGGAGAGTATGGCATCTAGCGAGGGAAATTATCACCGTAGAGGTCCTTACTTTGATGGTACTAATTTTGCTAGTTGGAAGCATAAAATGAAAATGCATATTCTTGGACATAACCCCGCCGTTTGGGCTATTGTGTGTGTTGGTTTGCAAGGTGACTTCTTTGATGGGAGAGAACCAAACCGTGAAGCTACCGCGGATGAGTTGAAGATGTTGCAATACAATGCTCAAGCTTGTGATATTCTCTTCAACGGATTGTGCCCCGAAGAATTCAACAAAATCAGCCGTCTTGAGAATGCAAAGGAAATTTGGGATACTTTGATTGATATGCACGAAGGTACCGACTCCGTCAAGGAATCCAAGTTGGATGTGCTTCAAAGTCAACTTGACAAGTTCAAAATGAAGGATGGTGAAGGTGTCGCTGAAATGTACTCTAGGCTTGCTCTCATCACAAATGAGATTGCCGGCTTAGGAAGTGAAGAGATGACCGATAGATTCATCATCAAGAAGATTCTAAGAGCCTTGGATGGAAAATATGATACTGTGTGCACATTGATCCAAATGATGCCCAATTACAAAGATCTCAAGCCAACGGAGGTGATTGGAAGAATTGTTGCTCATGAGATGTCACTTAAGGATAAAGAGGAACTTCACAACAAATCAAGTGGTGCCTACAAAGCCTCATGTGAAGCCCCTACATCATCAAGTGAGAAACAAAACTTCAATGAAGAATTGAGCTTAATGGTGAAGAACTTCAACAAGTTCTACAAGAGAAGAAGCAAAGATAGAAGCTTCAAGTCAAGGTCCTACAATGACAAAAGATCTTTCAGTCGAGAGCGAAATTGCTACAGTTGTGGAAGACCCGGACACTATTCCAACGAGTGTACGGCTCCCTAGAAGAGAAGAGAAGATTCTCCAAAAAGAAGAAGTAAAGAATCACCACCAAGAGAGAGAAGGAGTAGAGATGATCGTTATGAACGAAGATACTCACGGAGAAGCAAGGATTCGGAAAGGAAGGAAAAATCATCAAGGAGCTACACAAAACGAAGACATCAAGCTCATGTTGGTGAATGGGTATCCGGCTCCGAGTCCGACAGCCACTCCGAGAGAAGTTATCACTCCGACTCCGAAGATACTCAAGATGCAGGTGTTGCCGGTCTAGCACTTGTGTCAACCAACTCCTACGACATATTTGACTCACCAAATGAAGGAATTGGAAGATGCTTCATGGCCAAAGGTCCTAAGGTAACACACTCCGAGTATGTTGATTTCAATAGTGATGAAGATGACTTGTTAGGTGATGATTTTCTTGTTGACAACTCTAGTGATGAATACTATGATGAAACGTCAATTAATCATGCTAATCAAGATAAAACGAATGACAATGATAAGGAGAAGATTGAGGCTCTAACTAAAGAACTAAACACTCTTAAGTTAGCTCATGAAACTATCTTCGAAGATCATCGAGAACTTTTAAGAGCTCATGAGAAATTACGCTTTGAAAAGCTCAATCTTGAGCAAGAGCATGAGTTCTTAAAAGCAATCAATGATGATCTCCGCAAGAAAAGTTCTTCTTACATTGCCAAGCGTTTACTCTTATCCACTTACATGCCTCAAGTCAAGTCTAGTAACAAGAACAAGAAAGATTCTTCCTCTAGCAGTAACAATGATCATGCTAAATCCAATATTGTTGCTTCTAGTAGTTCTATTGATTCCACTAATGATTCTCTTAGCCAAGTTACACTTGAGCAAAAAAATAGCTTATTGAAGGGAATTATAGAGAAAGGAGTGTACAAAAGCCTTGCTGGGAGTAAGCAATTCGAGGAAATTGTGCGCAAGCAAGGAATGCACCGGAAGAATCAAGGTGTTCGTTTTGAACGAAAGTTCAATGCCAATGGAGTTGAGTGGGAAGAAGATCAATACCCCAAGACAAAGTTTGTTCCTCAACAAGAGAAGTATGATACTTCTTTCAAGGGGACACAAGCTCAAGATGATCTTCCACCACAAGACTACAAGCAAAAAGGCAAGGACAAGCTTCAAGAGGAAATTGATGCATTTGAAGAAGCTCCTAAGACCTTAGTTAAGTGGATTCCCAAGACTACTTCAAGTTCCACTT
Source organism: Triticum dicoccoides (assembly GCF_002162155.2). Taxonomy (NCBI): domain Eukaryota; kingdom Viridiplantae; phylum Streptophyta; class Magnoliopsida; order Poales; family Poaceae; genus Triticum; species Triticum dicoccoides. Next base: position 27,514,519 of record NC_041384.1, read on the forward strand.
CATCAAGTACGACTACAACTCCAAGGATTCCCATCAAGATGGTGTGGATCCAAAAGAAGAAGAACTAGAGAGTTCTTGAGGGTGACTCCGCCAACATACTTCACTCTTATCATTTTGGCAAGAACAAGTGCAATCAACTTCCACATCTTGCACTAGTTCAAGGAGTCACAAACCCTCTTGTTGGTAAGACAAGGGACAAGGTAACCTAAAAGTTTTCATGGACATCATCTTGTGTGTGCATCACTCTATATCTATGGATATCCTTGTTTGTTCCTTGTGGGACTAACCCATGTAGGTATTGAAAGTGCAATTCACTCAAATGGATAGCTCCAAGTGATCTACATCAACATTGAGCATCCACATCTTCAACATCTACATGAAGTCATCATCGACAAAACCCGAGGTTAGTTCATCCCTCTAAGGGGGGATATCACATCTAGGGGGAGCTTTACTCTAAGACTTGAGCTAAAGCAACTCTAAAGATGTGAACACAACAATGCTTTATGTAAAAGTGGTATCCCCACTTGAGCTTAAACGATGAGTATGACCTATGATCAAGTGTTCTCACTTGACTCCTAAGTCAATATACTCATATATAGATGACCTTGTCATCGCAAATTGCTTGATAGGTGCTAGAATTGGTTGTGCATGCCTTTTCACATATTTCATTTGCCATCTTATTGTGTGAGCATGCTGGTTGCATATTTTAACCATTCGAGGACATCCACTTGTTGTTTTGATTGTTTGGTTTTATTTCCTTTTGCCAAGTGGATGGACAAGAATGCCTAAGAACCTCCTCTAGCTATCTATGCTTTTCTCGTCTCAAACTCTATTCATGCTACATCACAAAATTTGATCAAGTCACATTCGAACCACTCTGTGTGAGCAGCACTCGGAGTCCCCGATTCGTCATAGAATTAAACTTCCAAAACCTCTTTATGATTCTCGGTCTGACCGATACCCTACTTTCGATCCTACCGAGATCATTAAGTTGATCTAGGTTTTCGATCTCGGTGCAACCGATTTGAACCATTCGGTCACACCGAGTTGCAACAACTGTATACAGTTTTGCATCTCAGTGCCACCGAGTTGTTCCACTCGGTCACACCGACAGGGTCGGGCTATATATAGTCACGGGCAAAAATTTGGAAATTTCTCCGAACCCCTTCGCCCGCGCGATAGCCTGCTCTGCCAACTTGGTCTCCAGATCGTCTCCTCGTCGCCAGCCGCCTCCAGTCGCTGGTCTCCATCACCGTCAACGGAATTCAACCCTGCCGTTGCCGCCGTAGCGAGTCTCCGCCGAACTAGGGTATGGACTCGATCACAGTGCTATTCCCCGTCCGATTCCTAGCACATTGTGTTCTTAATGATTCTTGCCACGATTGAAACACTCCTATCCAGTCAATGCGTTCGTAGATTAGTTTTGATTCGAAAATTTTAGGGTTAGGTTTCCGCCGAAACCATCTCGGACCCACCGAGTTGAAAAACTCGGTCCCACCGATTTGGCTCATGCCATTGCACAAGTGAGACTCGGTCTGACCGAGAATTACTTATCGGTGTGACCGATTTTGGAACTTTGTGAAACCCTAGCAGTCTCGGTGCCACCGGACTGTGACTCGGTCTGACCGAGTTCACTAGTTTAGGTTCCAAAACTGCTTCGGTATCACCGAGTTTAAAAATCGGTAGATCCGAGATGATTTCAGTGGGAAACTAAAACTAAGATTTTGAATCATTCTTTTGCAAAAATCTCTGCATTTTGTGATGCTCATCCACTCTATCTCATCTATAACCTATTCACAGGGTCAGCAGTCAGAGTTTGCAACATGTCTGATCAGAGTGACAGCCAGAACATATCAGAACAGCAAGTGCAGATGAGTGAGGGCACTAGTCCCTCAAGTTCTTCAGATGATGGCAGCAGAAGTACTCCTAGCAATCTGCCTAAAGCTGCCACCAGACAGAGAAAGAAGAGAACCTCAGACTCAGAAGATGTGGATTATGTGGCAGAAGAGGAAGCAACTCCCAAGAGAGTTGAGCCAGCTCAAGGCACAAAGCCAGGATTGAAAATCAAAAGGCCAGCAGGTAGGCAGCCTATGCCAAAGCCAGAGCCTCTACTCAGATTCCTGAAAAGCCTGCAACCATAGAGCCAGTTGCCACTGAAGGAAAGGAAAGGGTCAAGAAGACTGTAGCCAGAGTGCTTGGAAAGGCTTCCATCATGGAAGAAGAGGAAGAAGAAGCGGTTGCTGCACCAGCACCTAAGGCACCTAAGCTTATGGGTGATGCTATAAGATCAGGGGCTGCCACATCTAAGCCCAAAGAAGCACCCAAAGCTGCCTCCAAGCCCAAGTCTGCAGCAAAGAGAAATACAAGGAGCATACCTGCAACTGAAAAGAACAAGGCCCCAGTGCCTGAAGCTGCTGAAGAAGATGATGAAGAGCATGTTCTGAGAAAGCTCAAGCCCAAGATCCCAGACCACAATGATGCTCATCCTGTGGCTGAGGACATGAAGCTCAGAAGAGACTCAGGGCTGAGGAAGTGGAGAGAAGCAGACCCGTATGCTTCAAGGAGAAGAACTGCTGTGGATTACAGGTTTCACACCAAGGAACAACAAGATTTCTATGAGACAGTGCTGCTTGATAAGAAGCCCATAGTTTGTGACATGAGATGGGTTGATTGGGAGTACATCAAGGACAATGAGGAACACTATCCTGGTGTGATTGACAGTTTCAATGCTTGTGGAGTAGCAGACTTTGTTGGGCAGAAGCTCACAAAGTGGAACGAGGAACTTATTATGCAATTCTACTCCACAGCACACTTCTACCAAGATGGAAGGATCACATGGATGTCTGAGGGTACGAGGTACCAATCTACTGTTGAAGAATGGGCTAAGTTGATCAATGCCCCAGAGGAAAATGAAGATGACCTGGATGTATATGCCAAGAAGAAGATGGACCACAACTCTATGTCCAACATGTACAAGGAAATTCCCAATGAAGCACTTGACACTTTCAAGTTTGGCTCAGTGCACTATCTTCTGTCAGGGCTGCGAACTATCAATTGGATACTGAGGCACACCTTGTTGCCCAAGTCTGGAGATCACAAGATGATCAGAGGCCATGCAATAAATTTGCTTCATATATTTGATGTGCCACAGAAGTTCAAGGTGATGAGCCTCATGGTAGAGACCATCAAGAGGACTGCAGCAGACCAGAAGAGGAGTTGTGGATATGCCCCACAGATTCAGGAGCTCATCAACTCAAAGATGGGCACAGGCATATACTCATTGGACAAGGAACACCTGCCCATCCGTCCAGATTTTGAAGATAATCAAGTTGTTATGACTGAGAATGAACCATCGTCTGCACAAGCACAAGCCAAGAAGGAGAAGGCGAGGAAGGAGAAAGCTGCCAAGATGCCAACTCAAGAGGAGGCATCTGAATATTTCTTGAAAACCAAACAAGAGCAGCTTGGTTACCTGATTGCATCCACCCTGCGGATTGAGCAAGGACTAGCCACCCTAACTCAGAACCAGGCAAGCTTAGAGAGGATCATGGAACAAAAGTTCTATGACTTGGATGTCAAAGTGACAGAGATTCAGACTGCAGTGGAGCAGCTCCAAGATGACATGCAGGAGAGGAGAGGCAAGACTACAACTGATGCCTTTGCCAGAGTGCCACCAGGTCCGAGGTCATCTGCAGTGCCAGTTACTGACCCCAGAGCCACCACGTCTGCACCAGCTACAGCCTCAGTTCCACCAGCTCCAGCGTCCACTTCAGCCTCGACTCCGACCACGTCTACAGAAGGCTTCGTCCTTGGAGTGCTCCGGACTCCACCACCTGAAGATCAAGCCTGAGCGTCGATCTAGCACTATGCATTTTCTAGGAACTTTTTGGTAACTTGTTGCCAAAGGGGGAGAAAAATGTATAGATCATAGGCTTCGAGAGAGAGAGTGTTGCTTTTTTCTCTCTTGCTTTATTTGGTGGTTTTTCGAACTTTGTTTGCTTTTGAGTGCTTGAGATACTATGTCATTGCTTGTGAGACATTGATGATCATGTGTTTGATCATAATCTACACTTAATGCTTGCTTAATATTATCATCTTATCTATCTTATGTGATCATTCACTATTCTTGGTGATGAGTGCATGTATTTCATTCTTATCATTTGTAAGCGCTCCACCAAGATGTATGTGACATGGAAGAGTAACCCATGACTCTAACTCTTTCTGCATTTGCAGTCCAAAGCAAATTTTAAATATGCACAAATTTAGGGGGAGCTCTTACTTGTCACATACTTCTCAAAGCGACGATATATTTCATGCTTATTATCATTTGTCGAAGCTTTGATCTATATGTTGTCATCAATTACCAAAAAGGGGGAGATTGAAAGTGCAACTATCCCTATGTGGTTTTGGTAATTCATAACAACATATAGCTCATTGAGCTAATGCTATTCCAAGATGATTATTTCAGGAAAGCTCAATGATTGGCACGGCATGGATGTGAAAGTGGAACCCTCAAAATGCTAAGGACAAAGGATTGGCTCAAGCTCAAAAGCTCAAGACTCTTCATTTTATATTTTAGTGATCCAAGATCACATTGAGTCTTTAGGAAAAGCCAATACTATCAAGGAGGGATGAGGTGTTGCTTAATGAGCCTCTTGCTTCATGTGCTTAGTGATATGCTCCAAAACCCTCAACTACTTTCCCATATCCACAAATGACCTAAACCCTAAGCCAAACTCGGTCATACCGATTCTTTCTATCCGGCGCCACCGAGTTTCACTTGTCATAAGCCACTGCCAAACCCTAGCAATTCGGTTCTACCGATAGGGATCTCGGCCTCACCGAGATGGGATTGCAAACTCTCTGTTTCCCTTTCATAACTTTTCGGTCTCACCGAAAGAGCGAATCGGTCCCACCGAGATTGCAATGTAAATTCAGTGTTTTCTTTTTGTAACTTTCCGGTCTCACCGAAAGAGCAAATCGGTCCCACCGAGTTTGCCTGACCAACTCTCTGGTTAGCTAATTACCAAAATCGGTCTCACCGATTTTGTGTAATCGGTCTCACCGAGATTACGTTATGCCCAAACCCTAACCATATCGGTCCTACCGAGTTGCATGTCAGTCCCACCGAAAATCTCTAACGGTCACTAGGTTTACCTTTTCGGTCTGACCGAGTTTGTTGATTCGGTCCCACCGAGATTGGAAAACTGTGTGTAACGGTTGGATTTTGTGTGGAGGCTATATATACCCCTCCACCTCCTCTTCATTCGTGGAGAGAGCCATCAGAACACATACACAATTCCAACTCATATGTTCTGAGAGAGAACCACCTACTCATGTGTTGAGACCAAGATATTCCATTCCTACCATATGAATCTTGATCTCTAGCCTTCCCCAAGTTGCTTTCCACTCAAATCTTCTTTCCACAAAATCCAAATCCTATGAGAGAGAGTTGAGTGTTGGGGAGACTATCATTTGAAGCACAAGAGCAAGGAGTTCATTACCTACACACCATTTGTTACTTCTTGGAGAGTGGTGTCTCCTAGATTGGCTAGGTGTCATTTGGGAGCCTCCGACAAGATTGTGGAGTTGAACCAAGGAGTTTGTAAGGGCAAGGAGATCGCCAACTTCGTGAAGATCTACCGCTAGTGAGGCAAGTCCTTCGTGGGCGATGGCCATGGTGGGATAGACAAGGTTGCTACTTCGTGGACCCTTTGTGGGTGCTTGCTTCTTCGTGGACCCTTCGTGGGTGGAGCCCTTCGTGGACTCGCGCAACTGTTACCCTTCGTGGGTGGAGCCCTCTGTGGACTCGCGCAACCGTTACCCTTCGTGGGTTGAAGTCTCCATCAACGTGGATATAGGATAGCACCACCTATCCGAACCACGGGAAAAACATCCGTGTCTCCAATTGCGTTTGAATTCTCCAAACCCTTCCCTTTATATTCTTGCAAGTTGCATGCTTTACTTTCCGCTGCCAATATACTCTTTGCATGCTTGCTTGAATTGTGTGATGATTGCTTGTCTTGTCCTACAATAGCTAAAATCTGCCAAGAACTAATATTGGGAAAAGGTTAAGTTTTTATTTGGTCAAGTAGTCTAATCATCCCCCCTCTAGACATACTTTCGATCCTACAAGTGGTATCAGAGCCTTGGTCTCCATTTGCTTTGATCTCCATAGCTTTTGGTGGTCATAGCCTTGGTTTCACAACCTAGGAGAGTATGGCGTCTAGCGAGGGAAATTATCACCGTAGAGGTCCTTACTTTGATGGTACTAATTTTGCTAGTTGGAAGCATAAAATGAAAATGCATATTCTTGGACATAACCCCGCCGTTTGGGCTATTGTGTGTGTTGGTTTGCAAGGTGACTTCTTTGATGGGAAAGAACCAAACCGTGAAGCTACCGCGGATGAGTTGAAGATGTTGCAATACAATGCTCAAGCTTGTGATATTCTCTTCAACGGATTGTGCCCCGAAGAATTCAACAAAATCAGCCGTCTTGAGAATGCAAAGGAAATTTGGGACACTTTGATTGATATGCACGAAGGTACCGACTCCGTCAAGGAATCCAAGTTGGATGTGCTTCAAAGTCAACTTGACAAGTTCAAAATGAAGGATGGTGAAGGTGTCGCTGAAATGTACTCTAGGCTTGCTCTCATCACAAATGAGATTGCCGGCTTAGGAAGTGAAGAGATGGCCGATAGATTCATCATCAAGAAGATTCTAAGAGCCTTGGATGGAAAATATGATACTGTGTGCACATTGATCCAAATGATGCCCAATTACAAAGATCTCAAGCAAACGGAGGTGATTGGAAGAATTGTTGCTCATGAGATGTCACTTAAGGATAAAGAGGAACTTCACAACAAATCAAGTGGTGCCTACAAAGCCTCATGTGAAGCCCCTACATCATCAAGTGAGAAACAAAACTTCAATGAAGAATTGAGCTTAATGGTGAAGAACTTCAACAAGTTCTACAAGAGTAGAAGCAAAGATAGAAGCTTCAAGTCAAGGTCCTACAATGACAAAAGATCTTCCAGTCGAGAGCAAAACTGCTACAGTTGTGGAAGACCCGGACACTATTCCAACGAGTGTACGGCTCCCTACAAGAGAAGAGAAGATTCTCCAAAAAGAAGAAGTAAAGAATCACCACCAAGAGAGAGAAGGAGTAGAGATGGTCGTTATGAACGAAGATACTCACGGAGAAGCAAGGATTCGGAAAGGAAGGAAAAATCATCAAGGAGCTACACAAAACGAAGACATCAAGCTCATGTTGGTGAATGGGTATCCGGCTCCGACTCCGACAGCCACTCCGAGAGAAGTTATCACTCCGACTCCGAAGATACTCAAGATGCAGGTGTTGCCGGTCTAGCACTTGTGTCAACCAACTCCTACGACATATTTGACTCACCAAATGAAGGAATTGGAAGATGCTTCATGGCCAAAGGTCCTAAGGTAACACACTCGGAGTATGTTGATTTCAATAGTGATGAAGATGACTTGTTAGGTGATGATTTGCTTGTTGACAACTCTAGTGATGAATACTATGATGAAACGTCAATTAATCATGCTAATCAAGATAAAACGAATGACAATGATAAGGAGAAGATTGAGGCTCTAACTAAAGAACTAAACACTCTTAAGTTAGCTCATGAAACTATCTTCGAAGATCATCGAGAACTTTTAAGAGCTCATGAGAAATTACGCTTTGAAAAGCTCAATCTTGAGCAAGAGCATGAGTTCTTAAAAGCAATCAATGATGATCTCCGCAAGAAAAGTTCTTCTTACATTGCCAAGCATTTACTCTTATCCACTTACATGCCTCAAGTCAAGTCTAGTAATAAGAACAAGAAAGATTCTTCCTCTAGCAGTAACAATGATCATGCTAAATCCAATATTGTTGCTTCTAGTAGTTCTATTGATTCCACTAATGATTCTCTTAGCCAAGTTACACTTGAGCAAGAAAATAGCTTATTGAAGGGAATTATAGAGAAAGGAGTGTACAAAAGCCTTGCCGGGACTAAGCAATTCGAGGAAATTGTGCGCAAGAAAGGAATGCACCGGAAGAATCAAGGTGTTGGTTTTGAACGAAAGTTCAATGCCAATGGAGTTGAGTGGGAAGAAGATCAATACCCCAAGACAAAGTTTGTTCCTCAACAAGAGAAGTATGATACTTCTTTCAAGGGGACACAAGCTCAAGATGATCTTCCACCACAAGACTACAAGCAAAAAGGCAAGGACAAGCTTCAAGAGGAAATTGATGCATTTGAAGAAGCTCCTAAGACCTTAGTCAAGTGGATTCCCAAGACTACTTCAAGTTCCACTTCATCAAGTATGACTACAACTCCAAGGATTCCCATCAAGATGGTATGGATCCAAAAGAAGAAGAACTAGAGAGTTCTTGAGGGTGACTCCGCCAACATACTTCACTCTTATCATTTTGGCAAGAACAAGTGCAATCAACTTCCACATCTTGCACTAGTTCAAGGAGTCACAAACCCTCTTGTTGGTAAGACAAGGGACAAGGTAACCTAAAAGTTTTCATGGACATCATCTTGTGTGTGCATCACTCTATATCTATGGATATCCTTGTTTGTTCCTTGTGGGACTAACCCCTGTAGGTATTGAAAGTGCAATTCACTCAAACGGATAGCTCCAAGTGATCTACATCAACATTGAGCATCCACATCTTCAACATCTACATGAAGTCATCATCGACAAAACCCGAGGTTAGTTCATCCCTCTAAGGGGGGATATCACATCTAGGGGGAGCTTTACTCTAAGACTTGAGCTAAAGCAACTCTAAAGATGTGAACACAACAATGCTTTATGTAAAAGTGGTAACCCCACTTGAGCTTAAACGATGAGTATGACATATGATCAAGTGTTCTCACTTGACTCCTAAGTCAATATACTCATATATAGATGACCTTGTCATCGCAAATTGCTTGATAGATGCTAGAATTGGCTGTGCATGCCTTTTCACATATTTCATTTGCCATCTTATTGTGTGAGCATGCTGGTTGCATATTTTACCCATTCGAGGACATCCACTTGTTGTTTTGATTGTTTGGTTTTATTTCCTTTTGCCAAGTGGATGGACAAGAATGCCTAAGAACCTCCTCTAGCTATCTATGCTTTTCTCGTCTCAAACTCTATTCATGCTACATCACAAAATTTGATCAAGTCAGATTCGAACCACTCTGTGTGAGCAGCGCTCGGAGTCCCCGATTCGTCATAGACTTAAACTTCCAAAACCTCTTATGATTCTCGGTTTTACCGATACCCTACTTTCGGTCCTACCGAGATCATTAAGTTGATCTAGGTTTTCGATCTCGGTGCAACCGATTTGAACCATTCGGTCACACCGAGTTGCAACAACTGTATACAGTTTTGCATCTCGGTGCCACCGAGTTGTTCCACTCGGTCACACCGACAGGGTCGGGCTATATATAGTCACGGGCAAAAATTTGGAAATTTCTCTGAACCCCTTCGCCCGCGTGATAGCCTGCTCTGCCAACTTGGTCTCCGGATCGTCTCCTCGCCGCCAGCCGCCTCCAGTCGCTGGTCTCCATCGCCGTCAACGGAATTCAACCCTGCCGTTGCCGCCGTAGCGAGTCTCCGCCGAACTAGGGTATGGACTCGATCACAGTGCTATTCCCCGTCCGATTCCTAGCACATTGTGTTCTTAATGACTCTTGCCACGATTGAAACACTCCTATCCAGTCAATGCGTTCGTAGATTAGTTTTGATTCGAAAATTTTAGGGTTAGGTTTCCGCCGAAACCATCTCGGACCCACCGAGTTGAAAAACTCGGTCCCACCGATTTGGCTCATGCCATTGCACAAGTGAGACTCGGTCTGACCGAGAATTACTTATCGGTGTGACCGATTTTGGAACTTTGTGAAACCCTAGCAGTCTCGGTGCCACCGGACTGTGACTCGGTCTGACCGAGTTCACTAGTTTAGGTTCCAAAACTGCTTCGGTATCACCAAGTTTAAAAATCAGTAGATCCGAGATGATTTCAGTGGGAAACTAAAACTAAGATTTTGAATCATTCTTTTGCAAAAATCTCTGCATTTTGTGATGCTCATCCACTCTATCTCATCTATAACCTATTCACAGGGTCAGCAGTCAGAGTTTGCAACATGTCTGATCAGAGTGACAGCCAGAACATATCAGAACAGCAAGTGCAGATGAGTGAGGGCACTAGTCCCTCAAGTTCTTCAGATGATGGCAGCAGAAGTACTCCTAGCAATCTGCCTAAAGCTGCCACAAGACAGAGAAAGAAGAGAACCTCAGACTCAGAAGATGAGGATTATGTGGCAGAAGAGGAAGCAACTCCCAAGAGAGTTGAGCCAGCTCAAGGCACAAAGCCAGGATTGAAAATCAAAAGGCCAGTAGGTAGGCAGCCTATGCCAAAGGCCAGAGCCTCTACTCAGATTCCTGAAAAGCCTGCAACCATAGAGCCAGTTGCCACTAAAGGAAAGGAAAGGGTCAAGAAGACCGTAGCCAGAGTGCTTGGAAAGGCTTCCATCATGGAAGAAGAGGAAGAAGAAGCGGTTGCTGCACCAGCACCTAAGGCACCTAAGCTTATGGGTGATGCTATAAGATCGGGGGCTGCCACATCTAAGCCCAAAGAAGCACCCAAAGCTGCCTCCAAGCCCAAGTCTGCAGCAAAGAGAAATACAAGGAGCATACCTGCAACTGAAAAGAACAAGGCCCCAGTGCCCGAAGCTGCTGAAGAAGATGATGAAGAGCATGTTCTGAGAAAGCTCAAGCCCAAGATCCCAGACCACAATGATGCTCATCCTGTGGCTGAGGACATGAAGCTCAGAAGAGACTCAGGGCTGAGGAAGTGGAGAGAAGCAGACCCGTATGCTTCAAGGAGAAGAACTGCTGTGGATTACAGGTTTCACACCAAGGAACAACAAGATTTCTATGAGACAGTGCTGCTTGATAAGAAGCCCATAGTTTGTGACATGAGATGGGTTGATTGGGAGTACATCAAGGACAATGAGGAACACTATCCTGGTGTGATTGACAGTTTCAATGCTTGTGGAGTAGCAGACTTTGTTGGGCAGAAGCTCACAAAGTGGAACGAGGAACTTATTATGCAATTCTACTCCACAGCACACTTCTACCAAGATGGAAGGATCACATGGATGTCTGAGGGTACGAGGTACCAATCTATTGTTGAAGAATGGGCTAAGTTGATCAATGCCCCAGAGGAAAATGAAGATGACCTGGATGTATATGCCAAGAAGAAGATGGACCACAACTCTATGTCCAACATGTACAAGGAAATTCCCAATGAAGCACTTGACACTTTCAAGTTTGGCTCAGTGCACTATCTTCTGTCAGGGCTGCCAACTATCAATTGGATACTGAGGCACACCTTGTTGCCCAAGTCTGGAGATCACAAGATGATCAGAGGCCATGCAATAAATTTGCTTCATATATTTGATGTGCCACAGAAGTTCAAGGTGATGAGCCTCATGGTAGAGACCATCAAGAGGACTGCAGCAGACCAGAAGAGGAGTTGTGGATATGCCCCACAGATTCAGGAGCTCATCAACTCAAAGATGGGCACAGGCATATACTCATTGGACAAGGAACACCTGCCCATCCGTCCAGATTTTGAAGATAATCAAGTTGTTATGACTGAGAATGAACCATCGTCTGCACAAGCACAAGCCAAGAAGGAGAAGGCGAGGAAGGAGAAAGCTGCCAAGATGCCAACTCAAGAGGAGGCATCTGAATATTTCTTGAAAACCAAACAAGAGCAGCTTGGTTACCTGATTGCATCCACCCTGCGGATTGAGCAAGGACTAGCCACCCTAACTCAGAACCAGGCAAGCTTAGAGAGGATCATGGAACAAAAGTTCTATGACTTGGATGTCAAAGTGATAGAGATTCAGACTGCAGTGGAGCAGCTCCAAGATGACATGCAGGAGAGGAGAGGCAAGACTACAACTGATGCCTTTGCCAGAGTGCCACCAGGTCCGAGGTCATCTGTAGTGCCAGTTACTGACCCCAGAGCCACCACGTCTGCACCAGCTACAGCCTCAGTTCCACCAGCTCCAGCGTCCACTTCAGCCTCGACTCCGACCACGTCTACAGAAGGCTTCGTCCTTGGAGTGCTCCGGACTCCACCACCTGAAGATCAAGCCTGAGCGTCGATCTAGCACTATGCATTTTCTAGGAACTTTTTGGTAACTTGTTGCCAAAGGGGGAGAAAAATGTATAGATCATAGGCTTCGAGAGAGAGAGTGTTGCTTTTTTCTCTCTTGCTTTATTTGGTGGTTTTTCGAACTTTGTTTGCTTTTGAGTGCTTGAGATACTATGTCATTGCTTGTGAGACATTGATGATCATGTGTTTGATCATAATCTACACTTAATGCTTGCTTAATATTATCATCTTATCTATCTTATGTGATCATTCACTATTCTTGGTGATGAGTGCATGTATTTCATTCTTATCATTTGTAAGCGCTCCACCAAGATGTATGTGACATGGAAGAGTAACCCATGACTCTAACTCTTTCTGCATTTGCAGTCCAAAGCAAATTTTAAATATGCACAAATTTAGGGGGAGCTCTTACTTGTCACATACTTCTCAAAGCGACGATATATTTCATGCTTATTATCATTTGTCGAAGCTTTGATCTATATGTTGTCATCAATTACCAAAAAGGGGGAGATTGAAAGTGCAACTATCCCTAGGTGGTTTTGGTAATTCATAACAACATATAGCTCATTGAGCTAATGCTATTCCAAGATGATTATTTCAGGAAAGCTCAATGATTGGCACGGCATGGATGTGAAAGTGGAACCCTCAAAATGCTAAGGACAAAGGATTGGCTCAAGCTCAAAAGCTCAAGACTCTTCATTTTATATTTTAGTGATCCAAGATCACATTGAGTCTTTAGGAAAAGCCAATACTATCAAGGAGGGATGATGTGTTGCTTAATGAGCCTCTTGCTTCATGTGCTTAGTGATATGCTCCAAAACCCTCAACTACTTTCCCATATCCACAAATGACCTAAAGCCTAAGCCAAACTCGGTCATACCGATTCTTTCTATCCGGCGCCACCGAGTTTCACTTGTCATAAGCCACTGCCAAACCCTAGCAATTCGGTTCTACCGATAGGGATCTCGGCCTCACCGAGATGGGATTGCAAACTCTCTGTTTCCCTTTCATAACTTTTCGGTCTCACCGAAAGAGCGAATTGGTCCCACCGAGATTGCAATGTAAATTCAGTGTTTCCTTTTTGTAAATTTCCGGTCTCACCGAAAGAGCAAATCGGTCCCACCGAGTTTACCTGACCAACTCTCTGGTTAGCTAATTACCAAAATCGGTCTCACCGAGTTTGAATAATCGGTCTCACCGAGATTATGTTATGCCCAAACCCTAACCATATCGGTCCTACCGAGTTGCATGTCAGTCCCACCGAAAATCTCTAACGGTCACTAGGTTTACCTTTTCGGTCCGACCGAGTTTGTTGATTCGGTCCCACCGAGATTGGAAAACTGTGTGTAACGGTTGGATTTTGTGTGGAGGCTATATATACCCCTCCACCTCCTCTTCATTCGTGGAGAGAGCCATCAGAACACATACACAATTCCTACTCATATGTTCTGAGAGAGAACCACCTACTCATGTGTTGAGACCAAGATATTCCATTCCTACCATATGAATCTTGATCTCTAGCCTTACCCAAGTTGCTTTCCACTCAAATCTTCTTTCCACAAAATCCAAATCCTATGAGAGAGAGTTGAGTGTTGGGGAGACTATCATTTGAAGCACAAGAGCAAGGAGTTCATTACCTACACACCATTTGTTACTTCTTGGAGAGTGGTGTCTCCTAGATTGGCTAGGTGTCACTTGGGAGCCTCCGACAAGATTGTGGAGTTGAACCAAGGAGTTTGTAAGGGCAAGGAGATCGCCTACTTCGTGAAGATCTACCGCTAGTGAGGCAAGTCCTTCGTGGGCGATGGCCATGGTGGGATAGACAAGGTTGCTACTTCGTGGACCCTTTGTGGGTGGTTGCTTCTTCATGGACCCTTCGTGGGTGGAGCCCTTTGTGGACTCACGCAACCGTTACCCTTCGTGGGTGGAGCCCTCCGTGGACTCGCGCAACCGTTACCCTTCGTGTGTTGAAGTCTCCATCAACGTGGATGTAGGATAGCACCACCTATCCGAACCACGGGAAAAACATCCGTGTCTCCAATTGCGTTTGAATTCTCCAAACCCTTCCCTTTACATTCTTGCAAGTTGCATGCTTTACTTTCCGCTGCCAATATACTCTTTGCATGCTTGCTTGAATTGTGTGATGATTGCTTGACTTGTCCTACAATAGCTAAAATCTGCCAAGAACTAAAATTGGGAAAAGGTTAAGTTTTTATTTGGTCAAGTAGTCTAATCACCCCCCTCTAGACATACTTTCGATCCTACAATTTTTGTTGAGAATTCCGAACGCTATTTTAGGGAAAAACACCCTAAAACATAAATACAGAGCTGAATCTTCATCATGAGCTCAGCAGCCGGATTCTCACCTTAGGTATTGATTATGCTTTCCATTCAGCAATATCTCTTTCCACGTGGTAACACAACTCGGCGCCATTCTCAGCCCCTCAAGCTCAGTTCAGATATATAACATACGCCAAGCCACAGCCAGAGCAAGGTACGGGGAAGCACGGTTCACCATCTCTCGTTCTTGTTCCTGAGGTCTTCTATGCCCCCCTCTACTTATTTTCTCTCCTATACCACCGATCATGTAAGCTGACAAATTAAGTGACAAGGCTGATCATGACGCAGAGTTAATTTCATGTGCTACTACTTAATTTCACTCCTATACGACACACGTTGTACAACATGTGGACCGGACTTGCCATTCATGAGTTGATGGGAGCATTGTTGTAGTGTAAAATGCACGAAACCACCAATTTCGTGTCACAACTCACGGAAAACCATCATTTTACAAAATGCGACATTTTGCACTGAATCGAAGAATTCACAACGGCAAAAAACATTGATGGTACATGCTAAGCATTTTGATGACGCCACTAATCGTCCAAGCCCTCAGGTCAGGCTGAGTTGGTAGAAAAAATGTCATGTGGGCACATTGACTCGGTCTTTTTCTTCCTCCTCTTTCTTACCCTCTTTGTAGCATTTGAAACAAAGCACAAGTGAGCCAGCTATCGTTGCACTGTTCTGCACCCAGCCCTCTCGGGTGTCACCACCGCCCGCCTCCCTTGCTGCAGGGGCAACAGCTACTCGGCGACCATGGTGAGTGAGCTAGAAGGATGATTGGATGGATTGGGGGAGATTCTGCGGTGGGTGAAGGGGCCGTCGCTGATTGAGGTGGAGGTCGGTCGCGTGGAAGGCGACATGCGGTTTGCATGGTGGCAACAGTGGCATGCTCCACCACTATATAATATTATTAACATGATATTCATGGCTGGTTGCACTCTACAGAGGAAAAAACTGTCCGATCGTGTTAACTGGACAAAAGATTCTTTCTACTTATTTACTCTCCTATACCACCGACGATGTAAGCAACTGACAAATTTAACGACAAGGTTGATCATGATGGGAGTTAATTTCACTCCTTTACCACCAACGATGTACAACATGTGGACATGTCATTCATGAGTTGATGTGGGCATTTTTGCATGTTTGTCATAGTATAAAGCAACTTGGGGCCATGGAAATTGCTTAGGTTTTTTTTGAGAATCTAGAAATTGCTTAGGTATGCATTTATGTTCTTCAATAAAAGTCAACTAGGTGAGTAGGGCTGATTCAATGGGTAGGCCAGGTGGTGTATGGCCCAAGGCCCATGTGTGCAAAGCACTACAACCCATCGTATCTGGCCTATTATCTTTGGCAAGATTGGAATGGCCTTTTTTATCGTTCATTGATTGACATTCATCATAACGACTGAAGCCAACCACCAATCTCAGTTTCTTCCTTCTCATGGTATTCATAGAAGTGCATGATTTTGTTCAACTCGGTAAATTCTTCCATCTCCAAACTCACATTCATTATGCAGGGCGGTACTAAAGCTTGAAAATTTCATACCTAATTGTGGCATGTTTGTATGAACTTTGTTAATCTATTCATATTACGCTCTTGGTATATTCTTGATTCATAATATTGTACTATGTTAGTATGTCATATTTGTGATATCTATTATTTTTATATTGTTGGCCGCCCTTCTCCAAAATGCTTGATATGCCAGTAATCATGTACCAAGGATTTTGGTGCATGTTTTGGGGCGTGCATGAATTATCCAAGATACGCTACCTTAAACTACTTTCCTGCAAAGGTCAAACCAACATGAGCTACATCACCCGCCAGGCATGGCACAAGAAACCAAAGATACCATCATGTACTTCTTGTCAGTTTTAGAGCTTTGCTTTGGCACATCATCTCTTACATTGTTCATAGCTTTTTATGTGACTAACTGGGGGAAATTAAACTAATTTTCATTAAGAAAAATATACATAAAAAACTTGTAACCTCCGCACCATTCACCTTCGTCTGTTCCCCAGGAGATCGGCCTCAGAGACCACGCCACACCAATGTTGCAAGCCAATTCAGACCCTAGCTGCACACCGGAGACATGAACCATCACGCATAGATGACGAGCATCGGCGCACTATGCATGGATAATTTCTTCTAAATATTTTTCTTAAAGTTTTTGTTCGCAATTTTATCATCATCGGAATTTATAATGGTAGCCGGGAGACTACTAGAAAATAGATAAAACCCCGTTGAAAAGATATAGGTTTGGCAACAAATTAATGCAGGACTAGGGTTTTAACAACTAATTATGGTATATTTCAGGCTGCCAGGCAATTTTACATTGCCTCATGTGTAATTTGATACATCTATTACTATGTACATCTTTTTTCTCAGAAGAGAAGTACTATCATAAGATGCTCCAAAAGGCATGAATCGGAAAGAGGTACTTTCTTTCAGCCTTTCGACTAACAAGGCATGGATTGGGAATATGTACTTAATTTTGGATATTCTACCATGTTCCAGTTGAAAATTTGAAATCTACTTGTTATCTTGTAGGTTATTAAACCTTGGTGTTTGAGGATGTATTTTAGTATTTGAAAATGCGAATGATCTTTTCAAAATATTTGGTTCATTGCCATAGTAAGCATTTTCATCATTATCTTTTGAATATGTACTAGTATTATGTACAACAATCTATGTTAGAACTTATGAAACATTCTTTTTACTGTAGTTATGAAACATATTTGCTTAATAAATTTTCACTAGCTAATTTTGCACCATGTGTTCAAATTGTGCACCAGGGTAACTTTTGCTATAGTTTCGCCCCTAGCTACCATCCGCGGTTTCCCTTGCCTCAAGTAGCTACCAGTTGTTTCTTTTTCATTCGGAGATCGGGTATTGAAAGGTACGTGTATGTATGGTAGTGTGTGAGATAATTTTTGTTGAGTATTCCGAATGCTATTTTAGGGAAAAACACCCTAAAACATAAATACAGAGCCGAATCTTCATCATGAGCTCAACAGCCGGATTCTCACCTTAGGTATTGATTATGCTTTCCATTCAGCAATATCTCTTTCCACGTGGTAACACAACTCGGCGCCATTCTCAGCCCCTCAAGATCAGTTTGGATATATAACATACGCCAAGCCACAGCCAGAGCAAGGTACGGGGAAGCACGGTCCACCATCTCTCGTTCTTGTTCCCGAGGTCTTCTATCCCCCCATCTACTTATTTTCTCTCCTATACCACCGATCATGTAAGCTGACAAATTAAGTGACATGGCTGATCATGACGCAGAGTTAATTTCATATGCCACTACTTAATTTCACTCCTATACCACAGACGTTGTACAACATGTGGATTGGACTTGCCATTCATGAGTTGATGGGAGCATTGTTGTAGAGTAAAATGCATGAAACCACCAATTTCGTGTCACAACTCACGGAAAACCATCATTTTACAAAACGCGACATTTTGCACCGAATCGAAGAATTCACAACGGCAAAAAACATTGATGGTACATGCTAAGCATTTTGATGACACCACTAATCGTCCAAGCCCTCAGGTCAGGCTGAGTTGGTAGAAAAAATATCATGTGGGCACATTGACTCGGTCTTTTTCTTCCTCCTCTTTCTTACCCTCTTTGTAGCATTTGAAACAAAGCACAAGCGAGCCAGCTGTCGTTGCACTGTTCTGCACCCAGCCCTCTCGGGTGTCACCACCGCCCGCCTCCCTTGCTGTAGGGGCAACAGCTACTCGGCGACCATGGTGAGCGAGCTAGAAGGATGATCGGATGGATTGGGGGAGATTCTGCGGTGGGTGAAGGGGCCGTCGCTGATTGAGGTGGAGGCCAGTCGCGTGGAAGGCGACATGCGGTGAGCATGGTGGCAACAGTGGCATGCTCCACCACTATATAATATTATTAACATGATATTCATGGCTGGTTGCACTCTACAGAGGAAAAAACTGTCCGATCGTGTTAACTGGACAAAAGATTCTTTCTACTTATTTACTCTCCTATACCACCGACGATGTAAGCAACTGACAAATTTAACGACAAGGTTGATCATGATGGGAGTTAATTTCACTCCTTTACCACCAACGATGTACAACATGTGGACATGTCATTCATGAGTTGATGTGGGCATTTTTGCATGTTTGTCATAGTATAAAGCAACTTGGGGCCATGGAAATTGCTTAGTTTTTTTTAGAATTTGGAAATTGCTTAGGTATGCATTTATGTTCTTCAATAAAAGTCAGCTAGGTGAGTAGGGCTGATTCAATGGGTAGGCCAGGTGGTGTATCGCCCAAGGCCCATGTGTGCAAAGCACTACAACCCATCGTATCTGGCCTATTATCTTTGGCAAGATTGGATTGGCCTTTTTTATCGTTCATTGATTGACATTCATCATAACGATTGAAGCCAACCACCAATCTCAGTTTCTTCCTTCTCATGGTATTCATAGAAGTGCATGATTTTGTTCAACTCGGTAAATTCTTCCATTTCCAAACTCACATTCATTATGCAGGGCGGTACTAAAGCTTGCAAATTTCATACCTAATTATGGCATGTTTGTATGAACTTTGTTAATCTATTCATATTACGCTCTTGGTATATTCTTGATTCATAATATTGTACTATGTTAGTATATCATATTTGTGATATCTATTATTTTTATATTGTTGGCCACCCTTCTCCAAAATGCTTGATATGCCAGTAATCATGTACCAAGGATTTTAGTGCATGTTTTGGGGCGTGCATGAATTATCCAAGATACACTACCTTAAACTACTTTCCTGCAAAGGTCAAACCAACATGAGCTACATCACCCGCTAGGCATGGCACGAAAAACCAAAGATACCATCATGTACTTCTTGTCAGTTTTGGAGCTTTGCTTTGGCACATCATCTCTTACATTGTTCATAGCTTTTGATGTGACTAACTGGGGGAAATTAAACTAATTTTCATTAACAAAAATATACATAAAAAACTCATAACCTCCGCACCATTCACCTTCGTCTGTTCCCCAGGAGATCGGCCGTAGAGACCACGCCACGCCAATGTTGCAAGCCAGTTCAGACCCTAGCAGCACACCGCAGACATGAACCATCACGCATAGATGACGATCATCGGCGCACTATGCATGGATAATTTCTTCTAAATATTATTCTTAAAGTTTTTGTTCGCAATTTTATCATCATCGGAATTTATAATGGTAACCGGGAGTGTACTAGAAAATAGATAAAACCTCATTGAAAAGATATAGGTTTGGCAACAAATTAATGCAGGACTAGGGTTTTAACAACTAATTATGGTATATTTGAGTCTGCCAGACAATTTTACATTGCCTCATGTGTAATTTGATACATGTATTACTATGTACATCTTTTTTCTCAGAAGAAAAGTACTATCATAAGATGCTCCAAAAGGCATGAATCGGAAAGAGGTACTTTCTTTCGGCCATTCGACTAACAAGGCATGGATTGGGAATATGTACTTAATTTTGGCTATTCTACCATGTTCCAGTTGAAAATTTGAAATCTACTTGTTATCTTGTAGGTTATTAAACCTTGGTGTTTGAGGATGTATTTTACTATTTGAAAATGCGAATGATCTTTTCAAAATATTTGGTTCATTGCCATAGTAAGCATTTTCATCATTATCTTTTGAATATGTACTAGTATTTTGTACAACAATTTATGTTAGAACTTATGAAACATTCTTTTTACTGTAGTTATGGAACATATTTGCTTAATAAATTTTCACTAGCTAATTTTGCACCATGTGTTCAAATTGTGCACCAGTGTAACTTTTGCTGTAGTTTCGCCCCTGGCTACTATCCGCGGTTTCCCTTGCCTCAAGTAGCCACCAGTTGTTTCTTTTTCATTCGGACATCGGGTATTGAAAGGTACATGTATGTATGGTAGTGTGTGAGATAATTTTTGTTGAGAATTCCGAACGCTATTTTAGGGAAAAAATCCCTAAAACATAAGTACAGAGCTGAATCTTCATCATGAGCTCAGCAGCTGGATTCTCACCTTAGGTATTGATTATGCTTTCCATTCAGCAATATCTCTTTCCACGTGGTAACACAACTCGGCGCCATTCTCAGCCCCTCACGCTCAGTTTGGATATATAACATACGCCAAGCCACAGCCAGAGCAAGGTACGGGGAAGCACGGTCCACCATCTCTCGTTCTTGTTCCCGAGGTCTTCTATCCCCCGCTCTACTTATTTTCTCTCCTATACCACCGATCATTTAAGCTGACATATTAAGTGACAAGGCTGATCATGACACAGAGTTAATTTCATGTGCTACTACTTAATTTCACTACTGTACCACAGACGTTATACAACATGTGGATCGGACTTGCCATTCATGAGTTGATGGGAGCATTGTTATAGAGTAAAATGCACGGGACCACCAATTTCGTGTCACAACTCACGGAAAACCATCATTTTACAAAACGTGACATTTTGCACCGAATCGAAGAATTCACAATGGCAAAAAACATTGATGGTGCATGCTAAGAATTTTGCTGATGTCACTAATCGTCCGAGCCCTCAGGTCAGGCTGAGTTGGCACAAAAAATGTCATGTGGGCACATTGACTCGGTCCTCTTCTACCTCCTCTTTCTTACCCTCTTTGTAGCATTTGAAACAAAGCACAAGCGAGCCAGCTATCGTTGCACTGTTCTGCACCCAGCCCTCTCGGGTGTCACCACCACCCGCCTCCCTTGCTGCAGGGGCAACAGCTACTCGGCGACCATGGTGAGCGAGCTAGAAGGATGATCGGATGGATTGGGGGAGATTCTGCGATGGGTGAAGGGGCCGTCGCTGATTGAGGTGGAGGCCGGTCGCGTGGAAGGCGACATGCGGTGAACCTGGTGGCAACAGTGGCATGCTCCACCATGGACGGCCTGGCGTGCGTCGGTGGTACTGCGCGATGGGTGGCGGTGCACAAAGTTGCTCGTCCTTGCCTCGGTCTGTAGCAAAGACGTAGGGGACCCACCGCCACAGCCCCTGCGCGACTGTGTGGATCTGGCAACCGGCCACTAGACGAGGAGCTTGTGGCCGTCCTCAGGGCAACGTTGGATTAGGTCATGGTGTCCGCATGGAAGGGCAAAGTGTCAAGCCCGATCTACACTTATGAGGATTTAGCAGAGGATTTGAGAGAATTTGGTATAGAGAAATCTCAGATCTGTAGATATTTGCTATTGAGTTGGAGTATATCGCAAGCCACCGACGCGAGTCTAGAAAAGTAGAGATGATTCACGCCAGCCACATCTCGGCTGGTTTTATAGGGAAATAGTTACCGACAAGTGAAAAGCTACAGTTACTACTGTATAACGGTACATTAGGGGAATCAACGGCTCACGACGAAGCGGTACGCGAGGAGGCTCTAGATCGTTGGATAACTGAATCCTGACGACACTCGCAGGTTCAGGCCTGACATTGCCCCCGTCTAAGAAACGCCATGTCCTCAGGGCATTTGATTTGCGTCTCTCCATGATTGAAATGTTGCCTTGAAGAACTCCGGGAATGTATACTTGATAAAATCAGCATCTTCCCATGTTGCTTCGGTTGGAGTGAGGTTTTCCCACTTGATGTACCACTGCACAACCGGAAGACTGTTCCTAGGCACTTGTCTGACTTGTAACACTGCCACTGGTCCTGTTTTGACAGTGCTATCCTCATTCACCATTGGCAGACTGGGGTAGGAATTGCTTTGCTTCCAATATGTTTCTTGAGCTGGCTAACATGAAAAACTGGATTAATTTTCACATGTGAAGGAAACTGTAGCTTGTAAACTGCTCTGCCCACTATTTGAATTACTAGAAAGGGTCCATAATACGTGTTGTGTAGTTTGATTTCCCCCCTGAATCCAAAAGCTGCAAGTCTGTAGGGTGCCATTTTGAGATATACTAAGTCCCCAATTTCAAAACATCTTTCCACTCTTTTCATGTCAGCAAATCTTTTCATCCTACTCTGTGCTTGGGACAAATTTGTCTTGAGTTGGTCCAACATCCCCTGTTTTGCAGTCAGAAAATCCTGGGCCTCTTCATCTTCTGGACCTGGTATTGATAACTCAACAATCATTGGGGGAGGGCAACCATATAAAGCCTGGAAGGGAAACATCTTTATACCAGTATGGTAAGTGGAATTGTACCAGTACTCAGCTAGGGGCAACCAGGCACTCCATTTCTTTGGTTCCTGAGTTGTCATGCATCTGAGATAGGTTTCCAAACATTGATTAACCCTCTCAGTCTCGCCATCTGTTTGAGGATGGTAAGCTGAACTGTATCTTATGTCCACTTTCAGTGATGTAAATATGTCCTTTCCAGATCTTGCTAGTGAATATCCTATCTCTGTCAGAGATGATTAGTTTTGGTGGACAATGGAGTTTGATTATGTTATCCACCACTGCTTGAGCTACTGTTAGCACTGAGTCAGGATGTGATAAGGGAATGAAGTGGGCATATTTGGTGAATCTATCCACCACTACTAGTATCACTTCCTTGCCTCCAGAATTTGGTAGTCCTTCTATAAAATTCATAGAAATGTGTTCCCAAGCCATATCTGCAATAGGCAATGGTTCCATCAATCCTAGCTGCAAGCAATGAGACTTTCCACATCAGTTTTTAATCCAGACTAGTAGAAAATTCCTTTAACTCTTTGGTAAGTGGCTCTAACCCCAGAATGCCCCCTATAGGAGAGCTATGGAGAGCTGTGAGCAACTTGTTTCTCAATTCAGGGACCTTTCCCACTAGAATTTTCCCTTTAAACCTGATAATACTAGATTTCATGGTATAATCATCCACAGTTTGGTCTTTGTGTAGTAACAGTTTCTCTTGTAGTAGTTTGCTTGCAGGGTCTTTCAGATAACTATCCAACAGTTCTTCAGCCCAAGCTGGTACAGGAGAAGATATTGCCATGCACTTAGGTAGCAGTCTGGATAGTGCATCCGCTACTCTGTTTTCAGCCCCTTTTTTGTACTGGATTGTGAAGTTGAATTCTAGCAGTTTCATCATCAACTTGTGCTGAACTCCTTCAGTCAGTTTCTGGTCTGTTATGAATTTCAAGGATTGTTGGTTTGTTTTAATTATGACCTCATTTCCCAAGTGATAATGTCTCCATTTCGTTAATGCTTCTAGTATAGCAAGGGCCTCTTTCTCATATGTGGACATTGTAGCATTTCTAGGGCAGAGGGCTGAACTATAGAAAGCCAGGGGCCTGCCTTGCTGCATTAGTACAGCTCCAATCCCTTTCCCAGATGCATCAGTCCCTAGCACAAATGGCTGAGAAAAGTTTGGCAATGCTAGAACTGGAGCTGATATAAGTGCTTGTTTGAGCTGAGAAAATGATGTTGTATGAACTGGTGTCCATGAGAAATTTACTTTTTTAAGTAGGTCATGCAATGGCCTACAAATCACTCCATAGTTTTTAATGAATCTCCTATAATAACCAGCTAATCCCAAGAAACTCCTGAGTTTAGTGACATTATCAGGTACTGGCCAGTCAGCAATGGCAGAGATTTTCTTGGGATCTGTAGCCACTCCCTCAGCTGAAAAATATGTCCCAGATATTCAACTTGTTTCTCAGCAAATACACATTTGGAGAGTTTATCAAACAACTGGTTTTCTTTGAGCACTTGTAACACAATCTTGATATGTTCTTCATGCTCTTTCAGAGTTTTACTATGTATCAATATGTCATCAAAGAAAACTAAGACAAACACCCTCAGATATGGACTGAATGTTTTGTTCATTAGTGCCTGGAAAGTACCTGGTGCATTAGACAGTCCAAATGGCATAACCAAATATTCAAAATGTCCTAGGAAGGTTCTGAAAGTAGTTTTATGGATGTCTTCGGGTTTCATTCTAATTTGGTGATAACCAGACCTCAGATCAATTTTGGAGAGGAACTGTGCTACATGTAACTCATCCAACAAGTCTTCAATCACAGGTATAGGAAATTTATTTTTGACTGTGAGGGGATTTAATTTTCTGAAGTCAGTACATAATCTCATAGAAGAATCCTTCTTCTCCACTAAAATGACAAGTGCTGCATAAGGGCTTTGGCTGTGTCTGATTAGATGAGCAGCCAATAGTTTCTTTATTTGTTCCTCCATTTCCTTCTTTTGATGTTGTGGCACTCTGTAAGGTCTAAGTTGAGGGGGCTGCTCCTGGTACTAATGGAATAGAGTGCTCCAACTCTCTACGAGGAGGCAGAGTAGTTGGTTCCTAAAATAAATCTGCATATTCCAATAGCAACTTTTGAATTTGAGGAGGTGCTACCTCTTGAGCACTGCGTTGGTTTTCCCTTGAAGAGGAAAGGGTGATGCAACAAAGTAGCGTAAGTATTTCCCTCAGTTTTTGAGAACCAAGTTATCACTCCAGTAGGAGGCCGCGCACAAGTCCCTCGCACCTACACTAACAAATAAATCCACGCAACCAACATGATAAGGGGTTGTCAATCCCTACACGGTCACTTACGAGAGTGAGATCTAATAGATATCATAAGATAATATTGTTGGTATTTTTATGTTAAAGATGCAAAGTAAAATAAATGGCAAAGGAAATAACTAAGTGTTGGAAGATTAATATGATGGAAGATAGACCCGGGGGCCATAGGTTTCACTAGTGGCTTCTCTCAGGAGCATAAGTATTTACGTTGGGTGAACAAATTACTATTGAGCAATTGACAGAATTGAGCTTAGTTATGAGAATATCTAGGTATGATCATGTATATAGGCATCACGTCCAAGACAAGTAGACCAACTCCAGCTTGCATCTACTACTATTACTCCACACATCGACCGCTATCCAGCATGCAAGAAAGATCAATCTAGTAGGCCAAACCAAACTGATAATTCGAAGAGACTTGCAAAGATAACCAATCATACATAAAATAATTGAGAGAAGATTCAAATATTGTTCATAGATAAACTTGATCATAAACCCGCAATTCATCGGTCTCAACAAACACACCGCAAAAGAAGATTACATCGAATAGATCTCCACAAGAGAGGGGGAGAACTTTGTATTGAGATCCAAAAAGAGAGAAGAAGCCATCTAGCTAATAACTACGGACCGTAGGTCTGAAGTAAACTACTCACACTTCATAGGAGAGGCTATGGTGTTGATGTAGAAGCCCTTCGTGATCAATGCCCCCTCCGGCGGAGCTCCGGAAAAGGCCCCAAGATGGGATCTCATGGATACAGAAAGTTACCGCGGTGGAATTAGGGTTTTGGCTCCGTATCTGGTAGTTTGGGGGTACGTAGGTATATATAGGAGGAAGGAGTACGTCAGTGGAGCAACAGGGGGCCCACGAGGGTGGAGGGCGCGCCTGGGAGGCGTAGGCGCGCCCCCCTACATCGTTCCTTCCTTGTTGATTGCTTGATGTAGGGTCCAAGTCCTCTGGATCATGTTCGTTCCGAAAAACACCTTCCCGAAGGTTTCATTCCGTTTGGACTCCGGTTGATATTCTTTTTCTGCGAAACACTAAAATAGGCAAAAAAACAGCAATTCTGGGATGGGCCTCCGGTTAATAGGTTAGTCCCAAAAATAATATAAAAGTGTATAATAAAGCCCAATAATGTCCACAACAGAATATAATATAGCATGGAACAATCAAAAATTATAGATACGTTGGAGACGTATCAAGCATCCCCAAGCTTAATTCCTGCTCGTCCTCGAGTAGGTAAATGATAAAAACAGAATTTTTGATGTGGAATGCTACTTGGCATAATTTCAATGTAATTCTTCTTAATTGTGGTATGAATATTCAGATCCGAAAGATTCAAGACAAAAGTTCAATATTGACCTAGAAATAATAGTAATACTTCAAGCATACTAACTAAGCAATTATGTCTCTTCAAAATAACATGGCCAAAGAAAGTTATCCCTACAAAATCATATAGTCTAGCTATGCTCTATCTTCACCACACAAAGTATTTAAATCATGCACAACCCTGATGACAAGCCAATCAATTGTTTCATACTTTTGGTGTTCTCAAACCTTTTCAATCTTCACGCAATACATGAGCGTGAGCCATGGACATAGAACTTTAGGTGGAATAGAATGGTGGTTGTGGAGGACACAAAAAAGGGGAATATAGTCTCACATCAACTAGGCGTATCAACGGGCTATGGAGATTCCCATCAATAGATATCAATGTGAGTGAGTAGGGATTGCCATGCAACGGAGACACTAGAGCTATAGGTATATGAAAGCTCAACAAAAGGAACTAAGTGTGTGTGTATCCAACTCGCTTGCTCACGAAGACCTAGGGCTTTTGGAGGAAGCCCATCATTGGAATATACAAGCCAAGTTCTATAATGAAAAATTCCCACTAGTATATGAAAGTGATAACATAGGAGACTCTCTATTATGAAGATCATGGTGCTACTTTGAAGCACAAGTGTGGTAAAAGGATAGTAGCTATGTCCGTTCTCTCTTTTTCTCTCATATTTATTTTTTTATTTGGGCCTTTTTCTTATGGCCTCTTTTTTTTCGTCCGGAGTCTCATCCCGACTTGTCGGGTAATCATGGTCTCCATCATCCTTTCCTCACTTGGGACAATGCTCTAAAAATGATGATCATCACACTTTTATTTACTTACAACTCAATAATTACAACTCAATACTTAGAACAAAATATGACTCTATGTGAATGCCTCCGGCGGTGTACCGGGATATGCAATGAATCAAGAGTGACATGTATGAAAGAATTATGAATGGTGGCTTTGCCACAAATACAATGTCAACTACATGATCATGCAAAGCAATATGACAATGATGGAGCGTGTCATAGTAAATGGAACGGTGGAAAGTTGCATGGCAATATATCTCGGAATGGCTATATAAATGCCATGATAGGTAGGTATGGTGGCTGTTTTGAGGAAGGTATATGGTGGGTGTATGATACCGGTGAAAGGTGCGCGGTATTAGAGAGGCTAGCAATGGTGGAAGGACGAAAAGTTGGTATGATCCATGGACTCAACCTTAGTCATAAAGAACTCATATACTTATTGCAAAAATCTATAAGTTATCAAAGAAAAGTATTACGCGCATGCTCCTAGGGGGATAGATTGGTAGGAAAAGACCATCGCTCGTCCCCGACCGCCACTCATAAGGAAGACAATGAATAAATAAATCATGCTCCGACTTCATCACATAACGGTTCACCATACATGCATGCTACGGGAATCACAGACTTTAACACAATTATTTCTCAAATTCACAACTACTCAACTAGCATGACTCTAATATCACCATCTCTCACTACTAGGGAAAAGCCTATACACAGAATCTTACCAGCAGCGCGCTTTAAAATTAGGCGCTGCTACTAAGTAGCAGTAGCGCGGGTTTTTAACCCTCGCTACTACTAAGTTGATAGCAGTACCGCTGGTTTTTTACCCTCGCTACTACTAAGCGGTCTCTACCGTGCCCCCCGGGACATGCCATAGTAGTAGCGCAGGTTTTTAACCCTCGCTACTACTAAGTTGATAGCAGTAGCGCTGGTTTTTACCCCTCGCTACTACTAAGCGGTCTCTACCGTGCCCCTGGGCCATGCCATAGTAGTAGCGAGGGTTATAAACCCGCGCTACTACTAAGTTTTTACCCCTCGCTACTACTAGGAGGTCTCAACCGTGCCCCTCCGGGACATGCCATAGTAGTAGCGAGGGGTAAAATCCCTCGCTACTACTAAAGGACTAAAGGTCCCATTTTGAAA
>NC_041384.1:27543005-27556591 GCF_002162155.2 Triticum dicoccoides
ATCGCCTTTTCGGTTTTGTAAAAAGCAAAAGAAAATGATAAAAACTTCAAAAATTAAAATCCTTCGAGATGTAGTTATGTTACTACATCTACTAGTTAGGAAAATTTAAAAACTTAAATTTGGACATGTTTTGCAAAAAGTGTAGGGAAAATGTAAAACGGCTACAACTTTGGCATACGATGTTAGAAAAAACGTATAATATATCAAAATGTTTCAAAAATGAAAATCCTTCGAGATGTAGTTATGTTACTACATATACTAGTTAGGAAAATTTAAAAACTTAAATTTGGACATGTTTTGCAAAAAGTGTAGGGAAAATGTAAAACGGCTATAACTTTTGCATACGATGTCAGAAAAAACGTATAATATATCAAAATGTTCAGCATGAAAATCCGCATACGATGGAGACCGCCTACGGCCTGTTTGCAAATTTTTAGAATCCTCAAATTCTAAAAGGAAAAAAAGTTATGCTCAAATTTCAGTTTTTTTTTATTTTGGTCAAATCTGGTCAAACTGTGGTCAAACTACTTATTCAAGAAGTATTAGTGTTACTAAATAATTATTCAAGAATATTAGTGTTACTAAATAATTATTTCAGTTTTTTGGAATTTTGGTCAAATCTGGTCAAATTGTGGTCAAAATGTGGTCAAACTCCTTATTCAAGAAATATTAGTGTTACTAAATAATATTTTTTTAGAACAATAGTTTTAAACTCAAACAGCAAAATGTGTGACTTCATGCTCAAGCTAAACTCCCGAGGGTTAATAGGATTGACATCTTACTATTGTCAGGAAAACAACAAGTGCAGACTTGGAATTGAGGGAGAATAGAACCCGGAAGTTAAGCGTGCTCAGGCTGGAGTAGTGAGAGGATGGGTGACCGTCCGGGAAGATAGATGATTTGGAATGATGATGGGTGATTAGAGATTAAATTGAGCAGCGATGAGGGTGATTAGAGATTAGAGGTTAAAATAATTCAGAAATTTGAAAATTCGCGCAAAAAATTCAAAAAAAAATTCCGCGGGTTAGTAGTAGCGCGGGTTTTTACCCACGCTACTACTAACGGACGTAGTAGTAGCGCGGGTGGCACCGGCGCTGCTGCTATACGTTAGCTGTAGCGCCTTATTAGTAGTGCCGGCCCCCGCGCTGCTAATAGGCCCAAAACCCGCGCTGCTGCTAGTCTTTTCCCTAGTAGTGGGTGATTAGAGATTAAATTGAGCAGCGATGAGGGTGATTAGAGATTAGAGGTTAAAATAATTCAGAAATTTGAAAATTCGCGCAAAAAATTCGAAAAAAAATTCCGCGGGTTAGTAGTAGCGCGGGTTTTTACCCACGCTACTACTAACGGACGTAGTAGTAGCGCGGGTGGCACCCGCGCTGCTGCTATACGTTAGCTGTAGCGCCTTATTAGTAGTGCCGGCCCCCGCGCTGCTAATAGGCCCAAAACCCGCGCTGCTGCTAGTCTTTTCCCTAGTAGTGTCTATATCTCAAAACAATTATCAAGTATCAAACTTCTCATAGTATTCGACACACTAATAAGAAAAAAAAAATATTAATCTTGAATGCCTAACATAATTAAAGCAAATTACCATGATGTTTTGTAGGACTCTCAAAATAATCTAAGTGAAGCATGAGAGAACAATAGTTTCTATAAAACAAATCCACCGACGTGCTCTAAAAGATATAAGTGAACCACTAGAGCAAAAACTATATAACTCAAAAGATATAAGTGAAGCACATAGACTATTCTAACAATTTCCGAGTCATGTGTGTCTCTCTCAAAAGGTGTGTACAGCAAGGATGATTGTGGAAAACTAACAAATAAAGACTCAAATAATACAATACGCTCCAAGCAAAACACATATCATGTGGTAAATAAAAATATGGCTCCAAGTAAAGTTACCGATGGAAGTAGACGAAAGAGGGGATGCCTTCCGGGGCATCCCAAACCTTTGGCTTTTAGGTGTCCTTATATTATCTTGGGGTGCCATGGGCATGTTGGTGAACGTAGTAATTTCAAAAAAAATTCCTACGCACACGCAAGATCATGGTGATGCATAGCAACGAGAGGGGAGAGTGTGATCTACGTACCCTTGTAGACCGACAGCGGAAGCGTTAGCACAACGCGGTTGATGTAGTCGTAC
Organism: Triticum dicoccoides; assembly: GCF_002162155.2. Lineage (NCBI taxonomy): Eukaryota > Viridiplantae > Streptophyta > Magnoliopsida > Poales > Poaceae > Triticum > Triticum dicoccoides. The sequence goes on from NC_041384.1 coordinate 27,545,149, forward strand.
GTCTTCACGGCCCGACCGATCAAGCACCGAAACTATGGCACCTCCGAGTTTTAGCACACGTTCAGCTCGATGACGATCCCCGGACTCTGATCCAGCAAAGTGTCGGGGAAGAGTTCCGTCAGCACGACGGCGTGGTGACGATCTTGATGTTCTACCGTCGCAGGGCTTATCCTTAGCACCGCTACAATATTATCGAGGAGTATGGTGGAGGGGGGCACCGCACACGGCTAAGAAAACGATCACGAGGATCAACTTGTGTGTCTATGGGGTGCCCCTGCCCCCGTATATAAAGGAGTGGAGGAGGGGAGGGTCGGCCCTCTCTATGGCGCGCCCTAGGAGAGTCCTACTCCCACCGGGAGTAGGATTCCCCCTTTCCTAGTCCAACTAGGAGTCCTTCCATGTAGTAGGAGTAGGCGACAAGGAAGGGGAAGAGGGAAGAGAAGGAAGGAGGGGGAGCAGCCCCTCCCCCTAGTCCAATTCGGACTAGGCCTTGGGGGGGCGCGTGGCCTGCCTCTCCCTCTCCCCTAAAGCCCAATAAGGCCCATATACTTCTTCTCCCGTATTCCCGTAACTCCCCGGTACTCCGAAAAATACCCGAACCACTCGGAACCTTTCCGATGTCCGAATATAGTCGTCCAATATATCGATCTTTACGTCTCGACCATTTCGAGACTCCTCGTCATGTCCCCGATCTCATCCGGGACTCCGAACTCATTCGGTACATCAAAACTCATAAACTCATAATATAACTGCCATCGAAACCTTAAGCGTGCGGACCCTACGGGTTCGAGAACAATGTAGACATGACCGAGACACGGCTCCGGTCAATAACCAATAGCGGAACCTGGATGCTCATATTAGCTCCTACATATTCTACGAAGATCTTTATCGGTCAGACCGCATAACAACATACGTTGTCCCCTTTGTCATCGGTATGTTACTTGCCCGAGATTCGATCGTCGGTATCTCAATACCTAGTTCAATCTCGTTACCGGCAAGTCTCTTTACTCGTTTCATAATACATCATCTCGCAACTAACTCATTAGTTGTAATGCTTGCAAGGCTTATTTGTTGTGCATTACCGAGAGGGCCCAGAGATACCTCTCCGACAATCGAGGTGACAAATCCTAATCTCGAAATACGCCAACCCAACATTCACCTTTGGAGACACCTGTAGAGCTCCTTTATAATCACCCAGTTACGTTGTGACTTTGGTAGCACACAAAGTGTTCCTCCGGTAAACGGGAGTTGTATAATCTCATAGTCATAGGAACATGTATAAGTCATGAAGAAAGCAATAGCAACATACTAAACGATCGGGTGCTAAGCTAATAGAATGGGTCATGTCAATCACATCATTCTCCTAATGATGTGATCCCATTAATCAAATGACAACACATGTCTATGGTTAGGAAACATAACCATCTTCGATCAACGAGCTAGTCAAGTAGAGGCATAATAGTGACGTTTAGTATGTCTATGTATTCACACAAGTATTATGTTTCCGGTTAATAGAATTCTAGCATGAATAATAAACATTTATCATGAAATAAGGAAATATATAATAACTTTATTATTGCCTCTAGGGCATATTTCCTTCAGTCTCCCACTTGCACTAGAGTCAATAATCTAGTTCACATCGCCATGTGATCTAACATCAATAGTTCACATCTTTATGTGGTTAACACCCATAGTTCACATTGATATGTGACCTATACCCAAAGGGTTTACTAGAGTCAGTAATCTAGTTCACATCATTTATGTGATTAACACCCAAAGAGTACTAAGGTGTGATCATGTTTTGCTTGTGAGATAATTTTAGTCAACGGGTCTGTCACATACAGATCCGTAAGTATTTTGTGAATTCTATGTCTACAATGCTCTGCACGGAGCTACTCTAGCTAATTGCTCCCACTTTCAATATGTCTCTAGATCGAGACTTAGAGTCATCCAGATCTGTGTTAAAACTTGCATCGATGTAACTTTTTACGACGAACCTTTTTGTCACCTCCATAATTGAGAAATATTTCCTTATTCCACTAAGGATAATTTTGACCGCTGTCCAGTGATCTACTCTAGATCACTATTGTACTCCCTTGCCAAAATTAGTGTAGGGTATACAATAGGTCTGGTACACAGCATGGCATACTTTATAGAACCTATGGCCAAGGCATAGGGAATGACTTTCATTCTCATTCTATTTTCTGCCGTGGTCGGGCTTTGAGTCTTACTCAATTTCACACCTTGTACCACAGGCAAGAATTCTTTCTTTGACTGTTCCATTTTGAACTACTTCAAAATCTTGTCAAGGTATGTACTCACTGAAAAAAACTTATCAAGCATCTTGATCTATCTCTATAGATCTTGATGCTCAATATGTAAGCAGCTTCACTGAGGTCTTTCTTTGAAAAAAAACTCCTTTCAAACACTTCTTTATGCTTTGCAGAATAATTCTACATTATTTCCGATCAACCATATGTCATTCACATATACTTATCAGAAATGTTGTAGTGCTCCCACTCACTTTCTTGTAAATACAGGCTTCACCGCAAGTCTGTATAAAACTATATGCTTTGATCAACTTATCAAAGCGTATATTCCAACTCCGAGATGCTTGCACCAGTCCATAGATGGATCGCTGGAGCTTGCACACTTTGTTAGCTCCCTTTGGATCGACAAAACCTTCCGGCTGCATCATATACAACTCTTCTTGCAGAAATCCATTCAGGAATTCAGTTTTGACATCCATTTGCCAAATTTCATAATCATAAAATGCGGCAATTGCTAACATGATTCGGACAAATTTAAGCATCGCTACGGGTGAGAAGGTCTCACTGTAGTCAATCCCTTGAACTTGTCGAAAACCTTTTTGCGACAATTCTAGCTTTGTAGATAGTAACACTACTATCAGCGTCCGTCTTCCTCTTGAAGATCCATTTAATCTCAATGGCTTGCCGAACATCGGGCATGTCAACCAAAGTCCATACTTTGTTCTCATACATGGATCATATCTCAGATTTCATGGCCTCAAACCATTTCGCGGAATCTGGGCTCATCATCGCTTCCTCATAGTTCGCAAGTTCGTCATGGTCTAGTAACATGACTTCCAGAAGAGGATTAACGTACCACTCTGGTGCGGATCTCACTCTGGTTTACCTATGAGATTCGGTAGTAACTTGATCTGAAGTTACATGATCATCATCATTAGCTTCCTCACTAATTGGTGTAGTAGTCACAAGAACAGATTTCTGTGATGAACTACTTTCCAATATGGAGAAGGTACAATTACCTTATCAAGTTTTCTACTTTCCTCCCACTCACTTCTTTCGAGAGAAACTCCTTCTCTATAAAGGATCCATTCTAAGCAACGAATATCTTGCCTTCGGATCTGTGATAGAAGGTGTACCCAACATTTTCCTTTGGGTATCCTATGAAGACATATTTCTCCAGTTTGGGTTTGAGCTTATCAGGATGAAACTTTTTCACGTAAGCATCACAACCCAAAATTTTAAGAATGACAACTTTGGTTTCTTGCCAAACCATAATTCAGATTGTGTCGTCTCAACGGATTTAGATGGTGCCCTTTTTAACGTGAATGCAGCTGTCTCTAATGCATAACCCCAAAATGATAGTGGTAGATCGGTAAGAGAAATCATAGATTGCACTATATCCAATAAAGTACGGTTATGACGTTTGGACACACCATTATGCTGTGGTGTTCCAGGTGGCGTGAGTAGTGAAACTATTTCACATTGTTTTTAACTGAAGGCCAAACTCGTAACTCAAATATTTTACTTATGCGATCATATCGCAGAAACTTTTATTTTTGTTACGATGATTCTCCACTTCACTCTGAAATTCTTTGAACTTTTCAAATGTTTCAGACTTGTGTTTCATCAAGTAGATATACTCATATCTGCTCAAATCATCTATGAAGATTAGAAAATAATGATACATGCCACGAGGCTCAATATTCATCGGACCACATACATCAGTATGTATGATTTCCAACAAATCTGTTGCTCGCTCCTTTGTTCCGGAGAACGGAGTCTTAGTCATCTTGCCCATGAGGCATGGTTCGCAAGCATCAACTGATTCATAATCAAGTGATTCCAAAAGCCCATCAGCATGGATTTTCTTCATGCGTTTTACACCAATATGACCTAAACGGCAGTGCCACAAATAAATTGCACCATCATTATTAACTTTGCATCTTTTGGTTTCAATATTATGAATATGTGTATCACTACGATCGAGATCCAACGAACCATTTTCATTGGGTGTGTAACCATATAAGGTTTTATTCATGTAAACAGAACAACAATTTATTCTCTTACTTAAATGAATAACCGTATTGCAATAAACATGATCAAATCATATTCATGCTCAACGCAAACACCAAATAACACTTATTTAGGTTCAACACTAATCCCGAAAGTATAGGGAGTGTGCGATGATGATCATATCAATCTTGGAACCACTTCCAACACACATCGTCACTTCACCCTTAACTAGTCTCTGTTTATTCTGCAACTCCCATTTCGAGTTACTAATCTTAGCAACTGAACTAGTATCTAATACTGAGGGGTTGCTTTAAACACGAGTAAAGTACACATCAATAACATGTATATCAAATATACTTATGTTCACTTTGCCATCCTTCTTATCCACCAATCACTTGGGGTAGTTCCGCTTCCAGTGACCAGTCCCTTTGCAGTAGAAGCACTTAGTCTCATGCTTAGGATCATACTTGGGCTTCTTCACTTGAGCAGCAACTTGCTTGCTGTTTTTCTTGAAATTCCCCTTTTTCCCTTTGCCCTTTTCTTGAAACTAGTGATCTTGTCAACCATCAACACTTGATCCTCTTTCTTGATTTCTACCTTCATCGATTTCATCATCATGAAAAGCTCGGGAGTCATTTTCGTCATCCCTAGCATACTATAGTTCATCACGAAGTTCTACTAACTTGGTGATGGTGACTAGAGAATTCTGTCAATCACTATCTTATCTGGAAGATTAACTCCCGCTTAATTCAAGTGATTGTAGTACCCAGACAATCTGAGCACATGCTCACTAGTTGAGCGATTCTCCTCCATCTTTTAGCTATAGAACTTGTTGGAGATTTCATATCTCTCAACTCGGGTATTTGCTTGAAATATTAACTTCAACTCCTGGAACATCTCATATGGTCCATGACGTTCAAAACGTCTTTGAAGTCCCGATTCTAAGCCATTAAGCATGGTGCACTAAACTATCAAGTAGTCATCATATTGAGCTAGCCAAACGTTCATAACGTCTGCATCTGCTCCTGCAATAGGTCTGTCACCTAGCGGTGCATCAAGGACATAATTCTTCTGTGCAGCAATGAGGATAAACCTCAGATCACGGATCCAATCCGCATCGTTGCTACTAACATCTTTCAACACAATTTTCTCTAGGAACATACCAAAATAAACACAGGGAAGCAACAACGCGAGCTATTGATCTACAACATAATTTGCAAAATACTACCAGGACTAAGTTGATGATAAATTTAAGTTCAATTAATCATATTACTTAAGAACTCCCACTTAGATAGACATCCCTCTACTCCTCTAAGTGATCACGTGATCCAAATCAACTAAACCATGTCCGATCATCACGTGAGATGGAGCAGTTTCATTGGTGAACATCACTATGTTGATCATATCTACTATATGATTCACGCTCGACCTTTCGGTCTCCGTGTTCCGAGGCCATATCTGTATATGCTTGGCTCGTCAAGTATAACCTGAGTATTCCGCGTGTGCAACTGTTTTGCACCCGTTGTATTTGAACATAGAGCCTATCACACCCGATCATCACGTGGTGTCTCAACCCAAAGAACTTTCGCAACGGTGCATACTCAGGGAGAACACTTGTTGATAATTAGTGAGAGATCATCTTAGAATGCTACCATCAAACTAAGCAATATAAGATGTATAAAAGATAAACATCATATGCAATCAAAATATGTGACATGATATGGCCATCATCATCTTGCGCCTTTGATTTCCATCTCCAAAGTACTGTCATGATCTCTATCATCACCGGCATGACACCATGATCTCCATCATCTTGATCTATATCAATGTGTCGTCATGTGGTCATCTCACCAACAATTGCTCTTGCAACTATTGCTATCGCATAGCGATAAAGTAAAGCAATTATTGGACGCTTGCATCTTATGCAATAGAGAGACAACCATAAGGATTTTGCCAGTTGCCGATAACTTCAACAAAACATGATCATCTCATACAACAACTTATATCTTATCACGTCTTGACCATATCACATCACAACATGCCCTGCAAAAACAATTTAGACGTCCTCTACTTTGTTGTTGCAAGTTTTACGTGGCTGCTACGGGCTTAAGCAAGAACCAATCTTACCTACGCATCAAAACCACAACGATAGTTTGTCAACTTGGTGTTGTTTTAACCTTCGCAAGGACCGGGTGTAGCACCACTTGGTTCAACTAAAGTTGGAGAAACTGTCACCCGCTAGCCACCTTTGTGCAAAGCACGTCGGGAGAACCGGTCTCGCGTAAGCGTATGCGTAATGTCGGTCCGGGCCGCTTCGTCCAACAATACCGCCGAACCAAAGTATGACATGCTGGTAAGCAGTATGACTTATATCGCCCACAACTCAATTGTGTTCTACTCGTGCATATAACATCAACACATAAAACCTAGGCTCGGATGCCACTGTTGGGGAACGTAGTAATTTCAAAAAAATTCCTACACACACGCAAGATCATGGTGATGCATAGCAACGAGAGGGGAGAGTGTGATCTACGTACCCTTGTAGACCAACAACGGAAGCGTTAGCACAACGCGGTTGATGTAGTCGTACGTCTTCACGGCCCGACCGATCAAGCACCGAAACTACGGCACCTCCGAGTTCCAGCACACGTTCAGCTCGATGACGATCCCCAGACTCCGATCCAGCAAAGTCTCGGGGAAGAGTTCCGTCAGCACGACGGCGTGGTGACGATCTTGATGTTCTACCGTCGCAGGGCTTCGCCTAAGCACCGCTACAATATTATCGAGGAGTATGGTGGAGGGGGGCACCGCACACGGCTAAGAAAACGATCACGAGGATCAACTTGTGTGTCTATGGGGTGCCCTCTGCCCCCGTATATAAAGGAGTGGAGGAGGGGAGGGCCGGCCCTCTCTATGGCGCGCCCTAGGGGAGTCCTACTCCCACCGGGAGTAGGATTCCCCCTTTCCTAGTCCAACCAGGAGTCCTTCCATGTAGTAGGAGTAGGAGACAAGGAAGGGTAAGAGGGAAGAGAAGGAAGGAGGGGGCGCAGCCCCTCCCCCTAGTCCAATTCGGACTAGGCCTTGGGGGGGCGCACGGCTTGCCTCTCCCTCTCCCCTAAAGCCCAATAAGGCCCATATACTTCTTCTCCCGTATTCCTGTAACTCCCCGGTACTCCGAAAAATACCCGAACCACTCGGAACCTTTCCGATGTCCGAATATAGTCGTCCAATATATCGATCTTTATGTCTCGACCATTTCGAGACTCCTCGTCATGTCCCCGATCTCATCCGGGACTCCGAACTCCTTCGGTACATCAAAACTCATAAACTCATAATATAACTGTCATCGAAACCTTAAGCGTGCGGACCCTACGGGTTCGAGAACATTGTAGACATGACCGAGACACGGCTCCGGTCAATAACCAATAGCGGAACCTGGATGCTCATATTGGCTCCTACATATTCTACGAAGATCTTTATCGATCAGTCCGCATAACAACATACGTTGTTCCCTTTGTCATCGGTATGTTACTTGTCTGAGATTCGATCGTCGGTATCTCAATACCTAGTTCAATATCGTTACCAGCAAGTCTCTTTACTCATTTTGTAATACATCATCTTGCAACTAACTCATTACTTGTAATGCTTGCAAGGCTTATGTGATGTGCATTACCGAGAGGGCCTAGAGATACCTCTCCGACAATCGGAGTGACAAATCCTAATCTCGAAATACGCCAACCCAACATTCACCTTTGGAGACACCTGTAGAGCTCCTTTATAATCACCCAGTTACGTTGTGATGTTTGGTAGCACACAAAGTGTTCCTCCGGTAAACGGTATTGCATAATCTCATAGTCATAGGAACATGTATAAGTCATGAAGAAAGCAATAGCAACATACTAAATGATCGGGTGCTAAGCTAATGGAATGGGTCATGTCAATCACATCATTCTCCTAATGATGTGATCCCATTAATCAAATGACAACACATGTCTATGGTTAGGAAACATAACCATCTTCAATCAACGAGCTAGTCAAGTAGAGGCATACTAGTGACGTTTAGTTTGTCTATGTATTCACACAAGTATTATGTTTCCGGTTAATACAATTCTAGCATGAATAATAAACATTTATCATGAAATAAGGAAATAAATAATAACTTTATTAATGCCTCTAGGGCATATTTCCTTCAGGGCATCCCCAAGCTTAGGCTCTTTCCACTCCTTGTTCCATAATCCATCAAATCTTTTACCCAAAACTTGAAAACTTCACAACACAAAATGTAAAGTAGAAAATCTCGTGAGCTCCGTTAGCGAAAGAAAACAAAACACCACTTTAAGTTACTGTAATGAACTCATTATTTATTTATATTGGTGTTAAACCTACTGTATTCCAACTTCTCTATGGTTTATAAACTATTTTACTAGCCATAGATTCATTAAAATAAGAAAACAACACACGAAAAACAGGATCCGTCAAAAACAGAACAGTCTGTAGTAATCTGTAGCTAACGCAAAATCTAGAACCCCAAAAATTCTGAAAAATAAATTTCTGAACGTGCGTAATTTATCTATTAATCATCTGCAAAAATAATTAACTAAATAGCACTTTCCAAATAAAAATGGCAGCAATTCTCGTAAGCGCTAAAGTTTCTGTTTTTTACAGCAAGATTAAAAAGACTTTCCCCAAGTCTTCCCAATGGTTCTACTTGGCACAAACATTAATTAAACACAAAAAACACAACCAAAAAATAGGCTATATAAATTATTTATTACTAAACAGGAGCAAAAATCAAGGAATGAAAATAAAATTGGGTTTCCTCCCAACAAGCGCCATCGTTTAACGCCCCTAGCTAGGCATAAAAGCAAGGATAGATCTAGGTGTTGCCATCTTTAGTTATAATTCTTTAATTAGACATTTATCACCTTTAGGAGTTTCTTTCCTTTTATCAATAATCAAACTTCTAGGCACAAGATCGAAAAAATCATTAGTAGCAAATGGTTCCTTAATGATAGCAAAAAGATTATGATGAATACTTATAGATTTGAGATCCGCAGTTTTTTTTCTAGAGGATTCACCCTTATTCTTAGGAACATACATAAGCTTGCAAATTTCAGTTGGAGGACTTGGAGTATTCTTTACGGAATAAAAAGTGGTTCCCAAGTTGGTAATGATACCCTTAAGTTTATCGATTCTAGTGAAATCATGATTTATTCTTTCATTAACTATAGGTTCCTTCTCTTTAATATTTTTCAAAGTTACTCCAACTTTAGATCCATATTGTAGCGACCAGACCTCAAACGGTCCAATCTCTGTGCTCAGGTGTCATCCCTGGATCAGTAATGCTGACACCACATAGTACTTGAAGGATTTATAACAGAGTAGCAATCACACACTTATTACATCGAGTGTCTCAAAAGAGAACTTATTACAATAAATATGGCTTAAGGCCATCTAATAACGATAACAGCGGAAGGCTTGGAAGATAAGTGAGTCCATCAACTCCAACGGCATCACTGAGTATAGAACCACGACCTAAAACTCCTTAATTGTCGTCTGAAAAGTCTGCAACATTAACGTTGCAGCCCGAAACGGGTCAGCACATGGAATATGCTGGCAAAGTAACACATAGAGAGTAATGGAATTTAACAGCTATTCTATATGCATATTTGCATGGCAGAAAGCTCTATGGTTACAGTTTTGCGTAAAGCCAATTTTTCCCTACTGCAAAGGAATAAATTTATTTAACTATCATGGTAGTTGTTAAACATTGATAATGGTTGATAGCATTCTCAATCCCAATTAAGCATCATCATTAAACAAAACCCAACAAAATTAAATTTTAGAGTAACATGTTGAGATTCACATGATAATCCAGGTACTAGATACTCAAGATGTCCATAATCGGGGACACGGCTAATCATGATTAGTTTATTCACTCTGCAGAGGTTTGCGCACTTTTCCCCACAAGACTCGATCGCCTCCATTTGGTTTCTCGCACTACATGGTGTTTGAGAAACGGATGACCGAGACATAGTCTTTCAGAAGCGCTGGCACCTTACGATCGGGTAGACCGTTACACCTACTTTCCCCTACATCTGCTAGTCTACCACTGTAAGAGTTCGCACAACTTAGTCAACTATGCTAGACCCCATAGTAGCTTGTGGCTGCACACGGAAGTTTCTAGCATGAATAATCTCATGATCCCTTTGAGCCTGGGTGGCGGTCCATAAAAAAATAGGCAATCCTGGAATACCCAGGTGCCTCAATCCACCCAGATGTGTATTTAAGTTGCCACTTAAGTAAACCATTAGTTAACATGTCACATCTGTCATGGATACACTCACCCAATCCACCTCTACTAGCATAGCATGGCATAATAGGCAAACGTAGAAGTAACTCCCAAAGGTTTGATAATAACAGGTAATAGGTTCTACCTCATCTACTTCCCAAACCCACAATTTAATTAGATCCTAATCATGCAAAGTGTGAGGATTGATCTAATGCAATAAAACTGGGTAGTTGGAACGCATGATCAAAGTGTTACTTGCCTTGCATATGATCCGGGAAACCTAGCGATCGAAGTAGCAAGCGGCGCACTCCGGGTACTCTATCGCAAACAAATAAGCATACAATAAGTACTCAACTAATGCACAGGGAAAACTCAAATAAGAGATCTAACCAGAAAGTTCAACTTAAGAACCCCGGTTGGCAAAAAGAATCAAATCGAACGAAGCAACGAAAGACAAACGGCAAAAGAAACAGGCTTCATTTACTATTCTGGATCTAGGGCAATTTTTATAGCGGCAACAACTTGTTTGAGTTGGTTAAACAGAAAGAGGGCTTCGAGACGAAACTCCAGGCGCTTGAATCGCCTGATTCCGATAAACGAGCGAAAAGTTAGACTAAAACGAAAATCGGATCAGAGATCGCGATCAGAAAAATCGCGGATTTAATCTGAGAAAAAGAAAAATGACGAATGTTCGTTAAAACGAACGAACGGACGAACGCTCGCTAATTAAATAAACTAGAAAAACCGATCTATTTAAAAAAACAAAACTAAAAATCGAGCAAAACCGTCGGAAAACCGAACGGTTTTTCGAGAAAAACCGAAGGCTAAAAAAACTACCTCCGACGACTCCGGCGGTGGCGGCGGTCCG
>NC_041384.1:27557188-27653942 GCF_002162155.2 Triticum dicoccoides
CGGGGCGGCGGCGGGGCGGCGGCGGGGCGGCGGCAACGCGGCGGGGTGCGGCGCTGGCTAGGGTTAGGGTTTGGGCGGGGTGGCAGCTTGGGCTTCGGCCGGGGGCGGGGCGCGGCTTATAAGAGGCCCGGCCAGGAGAGTCCTGGCCGGTTACGGCCCAAGGTCGGTTCGGACTCCTTTTTTTTTAAATAATAACGCTCAGAAGAAAAAACAAAAGAAATACTAAACGGACTCCAAAAATCCCGAAATAAATTTTCCCCGGTTCTAAAATCAAGCTGCACAGTATGAACATTTATTTGGGGCCTAAATGCAATTTTGATAAATGCGCATTTTTCCTAAATTCAAATAAAATAGCAAATAAAACCAAAATAAAATCTTATTTGATTTTTTTATTAAATCCTCAATATTTCTTTATTTTGGGAAAGTCATTTTATGCCCTCTCTCATATTTTTGTAATAGAAATAATTGAAGATAAAATAAATAAAATCAAATGATCCTATTTTCAAAATTTGAGACAACTCAAATATGAAAATAAAGAAATCCCCAACTCTCTCCGAGGGTCCTTGAGTTGCGTGAAATTTCTAGGATCAACCAAAATGCAATAAATATGATATGCAATGATGATCTAGTGCATAGCATTCCAAATTGAAAATTTGGGATGTTACAAACCTACCCCCCTTAAGATGAATCTCGCCCTCGAGATTCGGGTTGGCTAGAAAATAGGTGAGGGTGGTCCTTCAGCAAATCTTCCTCTCGCTCCCAGGTGGCTTCATCCTCCGTGTGGTGGCTCCACTGAACCTTGCAAAACTTGATAACCTTGTTGTGGGTGACTCGACTGGCATACTCTAGAATCTTAACTGGTTTCTCCTGATAGGTCAAACCACTGTCCAACTGAATTGCTTCCAGTGGTACCGTATCTCTCAGTGGTATATCAGCCATCTCTGCGTGGCACTTCTTCAACTGGGATATGTGGAACACGTCGTGAACTCCTGACAATCCTTCAGGTAATTCCAACTTGTAGGCTACTTCTCCCATACGTTCCAAAACTTTGTATGGGCCTACAAAACGTGGCGCTAGCTTTCCCTTAACTCCAAAGCGCTTAACTCCTCGAAGTGGTGATACTCAAAGATAAACTCGGTCTCCAACTTCGTATACTGTCTCCTTGCGTTTAGAATCTGCATAACTCTTCTGTCTGGATTGGGATACCTTGAGCCTATCGCGAATCAATTTCACTTTCTATTCAGACTCCCTTATCAGATCCGGTCCAAACAACTGACGGTCTCCAACTTCATCCCAAGACAATGGGGTCCTGCACCTCCTTCCGTACAAGGCTTCGAAAGGGACCATCGTCAAACTGGACTGATAGCTGTTGTTGTAAGAGAACTCCGCATATGGCAAATTCTCGTCCCAACTAGATATGTAATCTAGCACGCAAGCTCTTAGCATATCCTCCAAAATCTGATTGACTCTCTCAGTATGCCCATCGGTCTGCGGGTGGAAAGCTGTGCTAAACTCCAGTCTGGTTCCCATAGTTTCATGCAACTGATTCCAGAACTTTGAGGTAAACTGGGTTCCTCTATCTGATACAATGCTCCTTGGAACTCCATGCAGACATACGATCCTGGTCCTATATATCTTTGCCAACTTGGCACTAGTGTAGGTAGTCTTCACTGGGATGAAATGAGCTACCTTTGTCAAATGATCGACTACAACCCAAATCGAGTCATAGCTTGAACGAGTTCTGGGCAATCCTGTAATAAAATCCATGCCAAACTTATCCCACTTCCATTCGGGTATTGGCAATGGCTGTAGCAATCCTGCTGGCTTCTGATGCTCTGCCTTTACTCTCTGATATACATCACAAACTGCTACATACTCCACAATATCCTTCTTCATTCCGGTCCACCAGATAGTATCCTTCAAATCCAAATACATCTTGGTATTTCCTGGGTGAATCGAATATGGTGAATCATGGGCCTCCTGCAGAATTAACTTCCTGATCTCCGGGTCATTGGGCACATAAACACGATCTTCAAACCATAAGGTATCGTGCTCATCCTCACGAAATCCCTTAGCTTTTCCTTTGCTCCTTTTCTCCTTAATAGAAGCAATCTCCTTGTTAGTCCATTGAGCTTCTCTGATCTTATCCATCAAAGTAGACTGAATCTCCAGTGCTGCTACATAGCCTCTCGGAACTATCTTCAAACATAGCTCTCGAAGATTTTCGGCTAACTCCCTTGGTAAATCTCCCGTCATTAGGGTGTTAACATGGCTCTTACAGCTCAACGCGTCCTCTACTACGTTAGCCTTTCCGTGGTGATAATGCAATTTCATGTCATAATCCTTGATGAGCTCCAACCATCTCCTTTGTCTGAGGTTCAACTCCTTCTATGTGAAAATATACTTCAAACTCTTGTGATCTGTGTACACCTCGCAATGGTTTCCAATCAGAAAATGTCTCCAAGTCTTCAAGGAATGCACTACGGCTGCTAACTCCAAATCATGCATAGCATAATTCAACTCATGAGGTTTAAGCTGTCGTGAGGCATATGAAACAACTCTTCCTTCCTGCATAAGCACTGCTCCAAGTCCTCGACGTGAAGCATCACAGTACACCTCATAATCCTTGGTCTGATCCGGTAAAATCAACACTGGTGAGGTAACCAAACGTTTCTTCAACTCCTGGAAACTAGCCTCACATTCCTCAGTCCATTTGAACTTGGTATCTTTCTTCAACAACTCCGTCATAGGCTTCGCAATCTTTGAAAATTCTCAATAAACCTCCGGTAGTATCCTGCGAGTCCAAGAAAACTCCGGATCTCTCCAAATGTTGTTGGCGCTTCCCACTTGGTCACAGTATCAACTTTAGTGGGATCTACTGCTATACCTTCTCCGGATATAACGTGTCCGAGAAATCCAACTTCCTTCAACCAAAACTCACATTTGCTGAACTTGGCATATAGTTGATGTTCTCTGAGCTTTCCAAGAACCAAACGCAAATGCTCCTTATGCTCCTCTTCATTCTTCGAGTAAACCAGGATATCATCAATGAACACTACGACGAACTTATCCAAGAACTCCATAAACACTTTGTTCATCATTTTCATAAAATATGCAGGTGCGTTAGTCAGACCAAATGACATAACGGTATACTCGTACAGCCCATACCTGGTGGTAAAGGCTGTCTTAGGTATATCCTGTTCTCGAATCTTCAACTGGTGGTATCCTGATCGCAGATCGATCTTGGAAAATACCTTAGCTCCTTGCAATCGATCAAACAGATCATTGATCATCGATAGTGGGTACTTGTTATTGATGGTTACTTCATTCAAACCTCGATAATCAACAACCATCCTTAACGATCCATCCTTCTTTTCCACCAGAAGTACTGGCGATCCCCAAGGCGATGAACTTGGGCGAGTGTATCCTTTATCCAGTAACTCCTTAATTTGCTTCTTAATCTCCACCAAATCCTTTGCAGGCATCCTATATGGTCCCTTTGATATTGGCCCTGTGCCTGGCAAAAGCTCAATCAAAAGCTCAATATCTCTATCCGGTGGCATACCTAGCAATTCTTCTGGAAATACTTCGGGGAAATCCTTCACTACTGGTACTTCCTCCTGCACAACTCCTGTTAAACAATTTACTTGAGTCCTCTTCGGCACATGCCGGGATACATACTTGATCCTTCTCCCTTCTGGGGTGGTAAGCAAGATCGACTTACTGGCGCAATCGATGTTTCCTCCATACATCGACAACCAATCCATACCCAGAATTACATCCAAACCTTGTGATTCCAATATTATCAAATCTGATGGGAACACATGCCTACCTATAATTAATGGCACTTCAAAACATCCTTGGCTAGCCATATACTCCGCTCCTGGTGAGCTTACTAACATAGGTGTTCTAAGAACTTTGGTGGGCAGGTTATACTTATCCACAAATCCCCTTGATATGTATGAATGCGATGCACCAGTATCAAAAAGAACGAGTGCAGTAAATGACTTAACCAAAAACTTACCGATTACTGCATCCGGCTGCTCTTCAACCTCCTCCACGTTAACGTGGTTCACCTGTCCCCTATTTAAAGGGTTCGGCTTCTTCCCAGAGCTTCCATTGCCATTTTCATTCTGGGATTCAGGACATTCATTAGCATAATGTCCGGTCTTCTGGCACTTAAAGCAAGTGACTTGGCTCAGGTATCCTTGGCTGGGGTCGATGGGTTGGTGCGATTCTGGCCATTGTTTCCTCCATTCACATTACCATTCTTGGTGCCATTGTGATTGTGCGAGCTACCTCCTCCATGGGTATGCTGAAAATGTCCTCCCGGTCTAGGGGTAAAACGTGGCTTCTGCTGAGCTCCTGAAGTTTGCTTCCCTTGTCCATACTTCCTCTTGCGGTTCTCAATCTGCTGCTGCTTCCCTTCAATCATGAGAGCATGATCTACCAACTCCTGATAGCTGTTGAGGCGGCTACCATCAACTGCATGCTCAACTCATCATTCAGTCCTTCCAGAAACTTCTCCTGCTTAGCTGCATCCGTAGCAACGTCATCTGGGGCATAACGTGCTAGTTTACTAAATTCCTCCACATACTGGCCAACTGTCCGTCCTCCTTGGCGCAAGTTGCGAAACTCTCGCTTCTTCATGGCCATAGCTCCTGCTGAAACATGGGCAGTTTGAAAAGCCTGCTGAAACTGGTCCCATGTGACAGTGTCGACAGGGAAAGTGGCTGTGAAATTCTCCCACCATGATGCTGCGGGTCCTTCAAGCAGATGTGCGGCAAACTTCACCTTTTCCACATCCGTGCATCCTGATGTGGTCAACTCCCTAGCTGTTTTGTGGAGCCAATCATCTGCCACTATCGGCTCGGTGCTATTGGAGAACACCGGTGGATTCAGCCTAAGAAAATGGGCTAAGTGACCAACAGGTGGTGGTGGTGGTGGGTTGTTGTTGTTGTTGTTCCCCTGGTTCTAATTCTGGACTAACAACTGCATCAATGTGTTATGCTGCTGGATCAACTGGGTGAGCTCTGGTGGAAAGGTAAATCCGGGGTCATGTCTTGGAGGCATCTGAGGTTTTAGAAAAGATGAGATTTAAGAATAGAGAGGGGTCTAAAGAGAAAACACTACCCGTATGCACATGAGGCAAAAGCAAACAATTCACTTTATTCAATCAATCAAACAAGGGCATACAATCGATCTAACTATTGCAAAAGTGCTCGGGCTACTATATTTACATGGTGGACTACTACTACTGATGAGGTGGTCTACTAGAAATACTCTTCGGTTGCAGACTCCATGATATCTGCTCCAGCTTCATCAACATAGTCATCATCGCTATCATCTGGATCCGAGTCGGTGTCGTCGATGATGATGTAGTCTTCCGGGCGAATCTCCTTGGGTTCTTCGTCTTCTTCTACTGGTGTAGGGCCTCCCATGAATATTCCGATCTTCTTGATCAGATCGTCATTCTTCTCCACTAATACTTCTATTTCCTCTTCATAATCTTCACGCGTAGCCTTGAGCTCTTCCTCCAGTTCCTTGATTCTTGTCCTTGCCTTCTTCAGATCTATCATGTCAGCGCACATCTGGTTTTCCTGACGTCGAATGTGCTGGTCTAACTCCTGGATAAAAGTTGCAACTGATCTATCCTTTCTGGTGCTGATCATCTCCCGGTGCTCATCTCGGCGCCCACAAATCTGGTAGATAGTATCCTTGAGATCATTGCGATAGACTTCTCCAATGCGTCCCATGGCGATGTGAGCTACCATGCTCTTTCCTAGATTCCAAGTTGGTGCATCAAAAGAAAACTCTATGGGCTTAGTGACTGGCATGAACGTCCTTCCTGGGACTTGAACTTGAATCATCCAGCGCTCTTCTTCAGGTAAAGTGGCGTTGTAGGTTCCGGTGAAGCTTGGTACTCCTATGTTTAGGTATCTAGTAACTTCCTTCAAGTGACATCCAAAGGGTGTATCATCATCCGGTTGCGTGAACTTGTTCCTTGCATCCGCCATCCTAAAAGAGTAGAAAAGATGAGAAGTCAGAAAGAGAAGAGAGTGAGTAGTGATCTAGTTCTTTAGCTTAGTGGTCGTGTCCTACAGTCAGCGTGTGCTCTAATACCATCTTTGTAGCGACCAGACCTCAAACGGTCCGATCTCTGTGCTCAGGTGTCATCCCTGGATCAGTAATGCTGACACCACACAGTACTTGAAGGATGTATAACAGAGTAGCAATCACACACTTATTACATCGAGTGTCTCAAAAGAGAACTTATTACAATAAATATGGCTTAAGGCCATCTAATAACGATAACAGCGAAAGGCTTGGAAGATAAGTGAGTCCATCAACTCCAACGGCATCACTGAGTATAGAAACATGACCTAAAACTCCTTAATCGTCGTCTAAAAAGTCTGCAACATTAACGTTTCAGCCCGAAACGGGTCAGTACATGGAATATGCTGGCAAAGTAACACATCGAGAGTAATGGAATGAAACAGCTATTCTATATGCATATTTGGCTGGTGGAAAGCTCTATGGTTACAGTTTTGCGTAAAGCCAATTTTTCCCTACTGCAAAGGAATAAATTTATTTAACTATCATGGTAGTTGTTAAACATTGAGAATGGTTGACAGCATTCTCAATCCCAATTAAGCATCATCATTAAACAAAACCTAACAAAATTAAATTTTAGAGTAACATGTTGAGATTCACATGATAATCCAGGTACTAGATACTCAAGATGTCCACAACCGGGGACACGGCTAATCATGATTAGTTTATACAATCTGCAGAGGTTTGCGCACTTTTCCCCACAAGACTCGATCGCCTCCGTTTGGTTTCTCGCACTACATGGTGTTCGAGAAATGGATGACCGAGACATAGTCTTTCAGAAGCGCTAGCACCTTACGATCGGGTAGACCGTTACACCTACTTTCCCCTACATCTGCTAGTCTACCACTGTAAGAGTTCGCACAACTTAGTCAACTATGCTAGACCCCGTAGTAGCTTGTGGCTGCACACGGAAGTTTCTAGCATGAATAATCTCATGATCCCTTTGAGCCTGAGTGGCGGTCCATAAAAAAACAGGCAATCCTGGAATACCCAGGTGCCTCAATCCACCCAGATGTGTATTTAAGTTGCCACCTTAAGTAAACCATTAGTTAACATCTCACATCTGTCATGGATACACTCACCCAATCCACGTCTACTAGCATAGCATGGCATAATAGGCAAACGTAGAAGTAACTCCCAAAGGTTTGATAATAACAGGTAATAGGTTCTACCTCATCTACTTCCCAAACCCACAATTTAATTAGATCCTAATCATGCAAAGTGTGAGGATTGATCTAATGCAATAAAACTGGGTAGTTGGAAAGCATGATCAAAGTGTTACTTGCCTTGCTGATGATCCGGGAAACCTAGCGATTCGAAGTAGCAAGCGGCGCACTCCGGGTACTCTATCGCAAACAAACAAGTATACAATAAGTACTCAACTAATACACAGGTAAAACTCAAATAAGAGATCTAACCAGAAAGTTCAACTTAAGAACTCTGGTTGGCAAAAAGAATCAAATCGAACGAAGCAACGAAAGACAAACGGCAAAAGAAACAGGCTTCCTTTACTATTCTGTATCTAGGGAAATTTTTACATTGGCAAAAACTTGTTTGAGTTGGTTAAACGGAAGGAGGGTTTCGAGACGAAACTCTAGGCGCTTGAATCGCCTGATTCCGATAAACGAGCGAAAAATTAGACTAAAACGAAAATCGGATCAAAGATCGCGATCAGAAAAATCGCGGATTTAATCCAAGAAAAAGAAAAACGACGAACGTCCGTTAAAACGAACGAACGGACGAACGTTCGCTAATTAAATAAACCGGAAAAACCGATCTATTTAAAAAAACCGAAACTAAAAAACGAGCAAAACTGTCAGAAAACCGAACAGTTTTTCGAGAAAAACCGGAGGCTCAAAAAACCTACCTCCGGCGATTCCGACGGTGGCGGCGGGTACGGCGGCGCGGCGCGGCGGCGGATGGCGCGCGGCGCGGCAGCGGCGGCGGTGGGGCGCGGGGCCGGCTAGGGTTAGGGTTTGGGCGGGGCGGCGGCTTGGGCTTCGGTCGGGGGTGGGGCACGGCTTATAAGAGGCCCGACTAGGAGAGTCCTGGCCGGTTACGGCCCAAGGTCGGTTCGGACTCCTTTTTTTTAAATAATTATGCTCGGAAGAAAAAACAAAAGAAATACTAAAAGGACTCCAGAAATCCCGAAATAAATTTTCCCCGGCTTCTAAAATCAAGCCGCACAGGGTGAACACTTATTTGGGGCCTAAATGCAATTTTTAAAAACGCGCATTTTTCCTAAATTCAAATAAAATAGCAAATAAAACCAAAATAAAATCTTATTTGATTTTTTTATTAAATCTTCAATATTTCTTTATTTTGGGAAAGTCATTTTATTCCCTCTCTCATATTTTTGTAATAGAAATAATTGAAGATAAAATAAATAAAAAACAAATGATCCTATTTTCAAAATTTGAGACAACTCAAATATGAAAATAATGAAATCCCCAACTCTCTCCGAGGGTCCTTGAGTTGCGTGAAATTTTTAGGATCAACCAAAATGTAATAAATATGATATGCAATGATGATCTAGTGCATAACATTCCAAATTGGAAATTTGGGATGTTACACATATTGGGTAATTTGGTTGTGGATCTTTTTATCGAAATTTTCAATTAACTCAACGGTAGCAACTTTATTTTCAATAATTTCATGTTTTTGCATTACAAGCTCCAAAGTTAACATAGTTCCATTAAGCAAAAGAGGGGGTGAGCCAAACAAATCTATCATAGAATTATAGGAATCGAAAGTATGGCTACCCAAGAAATTCCCTCCGGCAATGTTATCAAGGACAAATCTGTGCCAAGGAATAGAACCTACATAAAAATTGCGGAGAAGAATAGAAGTAGATTGCTTCCTGGTAGATCTATTTTGAGCATTGCAAATTCTATACCAAGTGTCTTTTAGGTTTTCTCCTTCCCTTTGCTTAAAGTTAAGAACTTCATTTTCGGGAGATAACGGAGAAGATAGGGGACTAGCCATAATGGCAAGCAAGCAACCCAACACATAAGCGAACAAGAAACGGGCAAAAAGAGGCAAATAGAGAAAGAGAGGGAGGATGGAGAGAGAGGGCGAATAAAACGGCAAGGGTGAAGTGGGGGAGAGGAAAACGAGAGGCAAATGGCAAATAATGTAATGCGGGAGATAAGGGTGTGTGATGGGTACTTGGTATGTCTTGACTTGCAACGGCGCCACAAGTGACTCGTTGTCGGGAGTCAAATCTTGACTTGTCTTGCGCGAACCACCCCGACAACGGCGCCAAAAATTCTTCTTGCTACCT
The DNA here is from genome assembly GCF_002162155.2 of Triticum dicoccoides. Classification (NCBI taxonomy): domain Eukaryota; kingdom Viridiplantae; phylum Streptophyta; class Magnoliopsida; order Poales; family Poaceae; genus Triticum; species Triticum dicoccoides. The sequence goes on from NC_041384.1 coordinate 27,566,586, forward strand.
CTTGAGCACTGCGTTGGTTTTCCCTTGAAGATCAAAGGGTGATGCAGCAAAGTAGCATAAGTATTTCCCTCGGTTTTTGAGTACCAAGGTATCAATCCAGTAGGAGGTCACGCACAAGTCCATCGCACCTACACAAACAAATAAATCCTCGCAACCAACACGATAAGGGGTTGTCAATCCCTACACGATCACTTACGAGAGTGAGATCTGATAGATATGATAAGATAATATTTTTGGTATTTTTATGATAAAGATGCAAAGTAAAATAAATGGTAAAGGAAATAACTAAGTATTGGAAGATTAATATGATGGAAGATAGACCTGGGGGCCATAGGTTTCACTAGTTGCTTCTCTCAGGAGCATAAGTATTTTATGGTGGGTGAAAAAATTACTGTTGAGCAATTGACAGAATTGAGCATAGTTATGAGAATATCTAGGTATGATCATGTATATAGGCATCACGTCCGAGACAAGTAGACCGACTCCTGCCTGCATCTACTACTATTACTCCACACATCGACCGCTATCCAGCATGCATCTAGAGTATTAAGTTCAAGAGAACAGAGTAACGCTTTAAGCAAGAGGACATGATGTAGAGGGATAAACTCATGCAATATGATATAAACCCCATCTTGTTATCCTCGATGGCAACAATACAATACGTGCCTTGCTGCCCCTACTGTCACTGGGAAAGGACACCGCAAGATTGAACCCAAAGCTAAGCACTTCTCCCATTGCAAGAAAGATCAATCTAGTAGGCCAAACCAAACTGATAATTCGGAGAGATTTCAAAGATAACCAATCATACATAAAAGAATTCAGAGAAGATTCAAATATTGTTCATAGATAAACTTGATCATAAACCCACAATTCATCAGTCTCAACAAACACACCGCAAAAGAAGATTACATCGAATAGATCTCCACAAGAGTGGGGGAGAACTTTGTATTGAGATCCAAAAAGAGAGAAGAAGCCATCTAGCTAATAACTATGGACCCGTAGGTCTGAAGTAAATTACTCACACTTCATCGGTGAGGCTATGGGGTTGATGTAGAAGCCCTTCATGATCGATGCCCCCTCCGGCGAAGCTCCGGAGAAAGGCCCCATGATGGGATCTCGTGGATACAGAAAGTTACGGCGGTGGAATTAGGGTTTTGGCTCTGTATCTGGTAATTTGGGGGTACGTAGGCATATATAGGAGGAAGGAGTACATCGATGGAGAAACAGGGGGCCCACGAGGGTGGAGGGCGCGCCTGGGGGGTAGGCACGCCCCCTACCTCGTGCCTTCCTTGTTGATTGCTTGACGTAGGGTCCAAGTCCTCTAGATCATGTTCGTTCCGAAAATCACATTCCTGAAGGTTTCATTCCGTTTGGACTCCGTTTGATATTCTTTTTCTGCGAAACCCTAAAATAGGCAAAAAAAACAGCAATTCTGGGCTGGGCCTCCAATTAATAGTTAGTCCCAAAAATAATATAAAAGTGTATAATAAAGCCCAATAATGTCCAAAACAGAATATAATATAGCATGGAACAATAAAAAATTATAGATACGTTGGAGACGTATCAGGAGGAGTTGGCACTTTCTCATGTACTTCCTTGAGTACAGTTTCCACTTGTAATAGAAATCCCTCCACACCTTTATCCAGAAGCTTGTGCATTTTATCAGCTAGAATTTCCTTTATATTGGCCACATCATTGTATATAGCTGTTGTCATTGTTTGCTTGTCTCCTTGTGTGAAACTGAAAGTGTTTCTTGGTATATCAAAAGCAATAGGACTCATTGCTGTAAACCAATCATATCCCAAAATCACATCATGACTAGGAAAGGGCAAAGTTCTGAAGTTATGCTTGAGTTTGTTTTTGGCCAGTTGGAATTCACATTCAGGTACTACTGTTGTAGAATACAATTTACTTCCCCCAGCTACTGCAATAGCTCTTGGTTTAACTGGCAAGAGCTGGCAATTTGCTTTCACTGCAAACTCTTGACTGGTGAAAGAACAAGAACTGCCAGAATCTAATAGTGCTACAGCTCTCTTGCCATTAATGTGAATGAGAATTGTTGGGGTTTTAACTGCTATCTGCTGCCCCATAGCAAAAGAAGATATGAACATTACCTGTTCTTGTGTTTCAGTTGGTTCTTCTTGCTCCTGTGCAATGTTTTCTTCCGAGTTTAACTGCATTTCTTCAGGTGCTTCTTGTTGCAAGAGGTGGACATTTGGTATCAGTTTGCACTTGTGGCCATGAACGCATTTATTTCCACATCTCCAGCATTCTCCCACTTTTCTTAATTTTTGAACATTGCATGTACTGTTATCAGTGTTTTGATTGACTGTATGTTGCTGAACAGGAACAGGAACAATATTTGTTTTTCTGTTACTTTCCCCACTACTTTTTTGATAAAAGTTGGTGTAAGCAAAACGTTGTTTCTTTACAGTTGCAGGCATAGGAGGGTGATGAGGTTCAATCTCTCTTGCTAAACAGTAAGCATCTGTGAGTGATGGTCTTAGTGGCCTGATTTGAAACTTAATTCCATCTCTTAACCCATTCACATAACATATGACAAACCACAACTCTCCTAGTTCAGGATTTTCTTCATGTACGTCTGCCATTAAATCCTCAAATTCTTTAGTGTACACTGATACTGTATTGTTGATCTGTTTCAGACTTGTAATTTTTTCTGTAAGGTCATAAGTCCCCTGTTCAGAGAACCTTTTTTCTACTTCAGCTCCAAATTGTTTCTACCTCAATTGTTTCTTTAAGAGACCAGATCTTCTCAACCAAGTATCTGCTTCTTCAATCATGTACATCTGAGCTAGGGATACTTTATACTCTTCAGGTGCTCCAGACATTTGAAAATATTTGTTGCATTGCCTTATCCAGCCTACAGGATCTGTGCCAGATAATCTAGGGAAATCCAACTTAGGCCCTCTAGTAATAGATTTCATGAACTGGGCTTGCATGTCATGTTCATATGTTTTATAGTACCCCTGCCATAGCTGCCTATCTCTGTTTTGTTGATATATTTCATTGAATGCATGAGTGTAATCCTTTTTTTCTGCCGGTGGCTGGAGTTCCCATCTGACTAGCTGCATCTTGTCTGCCCTGGTTGTGGAATCCAGGAGGAACTGCTGGTCTATTGGTCCTGATAGGGGGTAAGTTGTGGAGCTGCATCTCTTCTAACTGCTTTGAATTTTCCTTTTCTGTTGCTAGTTGTTTCCTCAGGTGCTCCATTCTTGCTTCATGTTCTTGATTTTGTTCTTAATGAAGTGTAGGAGATCTCACTACCTATGCTGAACTGGATGGTCGATCAAGGTTTTGTGTTGTGTGGCTTGATTTTACCAGAGAGGACAACACATTACTGATGGTAGATAATTGTTTACCCAGATCCAAAACCACTTGTTCCACTGTGCCCACGGTTTTTGCAATTTCTCCCTGCTTGGAGCCGATGGACTGCACCTCGTCTTGCAACTTGGATACCTGAACTTGCATCTTCACGTTTTGCAAAACTACAAAATCATCCTGAATTGCTAGCATCTCTTGCAGATATGTATCATCTATTGTCTTGGCTCTCCCCATCTCCTTGATTCGAGGTGTGGGTATGGAATTTTACCTCTGGACAACCAGGAACCCTTCCTAAACCTCAAATCCTGCCGCCGCCACGATCCACGCCTCCTTGGCACACGGATCAATGCTGGAACATGGAATTTTACTGTTCAAACAGTGTGCTCGAACAACTATTTCCGCTTGGCTGATCTGTGCCCGAATTCTCGCCGCCGCCAGCGCCAACCTACCGGTCCCTGCCACCAACGCTGCCAGAAATCCTGCCGCCGTCGCTGCACAGGAAGAAGGGTGGGAAACAAGGGTGGGAATCACTGATCTGGAAAAAAATTCCCCATCGGAGCGTGTTTCTGCCGAAGAACTTTGGCTCATGATACCATTTCTCAGGCCCGATCTACACTTATGCGGATTTAGCAGAGGATTTGAGAGAATTTGGTATAGAGAAATCTCAGATATGTAGATATTTGCTATTGAGTTGGAGTATATCGCAAGCCACCGAGGCGAGTCTAGAAAAGTAGAGATGATTCACGCCAGCCACATCCCGGCTGGTTTTATGGGCAAATAGTTACCGACAAGTGAAAAGCTACAGTTACTACTGTATAACGGTACATTAGGGAATCAACGGCTCACGACGAAGTGGTACGCGAGGAGGTCTCTGGATCATTGGATAATTGAATCTTGACCCGCAGATTCAGGCCTGACACCAAGGCTACGAAAGCGGGGTCCTGGGTCGACGGCGGCGGCAGTAGCCTAGCTTCACGCATGGCCCTGATCATGGCATGGTGGTCGGCATCCATAGTCACGCTGCAACTAAGTGGAGACGGGTGCATCTTCTTCCACGAGAGCATAGCAGCAAGCTGGGTGGAAGGGCACCGGGGAAGCGGTGGCAGCTCGCGGTCCGGTCGCCGATGGCGGCGTGAGGAGTGATGCGCATGCGCGAGGGATGAGGTGCATCTCCCATGACTTTCCCTGTGTAGATGAGGTGTTTGATGAAATGCCTTAGAGAGAGGGGAGGAGGAAGAAGAAGACATGATAGTTTTTATGCCTACCTGGCACTTTTTTCTGCCAACTTAGCCCGACGGACGGGCCAAACAAACTGGTGATGTCATCAAAACACTTAGCATCTACCATCAGTGTTTTTGGCCGCTGTCAATTCTTCGGTTCGGTGTGAAATGTCGCGTTTTGTAAAGTGGTGGTTTTCCACGAGTTGTGATATGAAAGTGGTGGTTCTGTGCATTTTACTCCATTGTTATATGTTTGCTATAGTCGATGTGAAGGCGACAGAAATTGCTCAGGTATGATTTATGTTGTTCAATAACATATCAGCATAGTGAGTATGGCCAATCCAATGGATAGACCGAGTGGTGTATGTACCAAGGCCCATGTGTGGAAAGCACTACAACCCATCATATTCGGCCTATTATGTTTGACAAGATTGGATTGGCATTTTTAATTGTTCATTGATTGCCATTCATCAGATCGATTGAAGCCAACTGCCAATCTTAGTTTCTTCCTTCTCATGATATTCGTAGAAGTGCATGGTTTTGTAAAACATTGACCACTGACCGATGTGCGACCAGTTGTTGCACCAAATTTTGCGTTAGCATCGCCAGGCCCAGCCCTGGGGAGGGGCAGAGGGCAGCGGGCCTGAACGCCCAAACTCCAGGGGGGGCATGCTCCGGTACGTAGGCAAGGGCATACACTCCTTACTTCTCCAACCCAAACCCTATATGGCGCCTTAAGTGTGGGTTACAGTTAAATCCTGCAAATCAGCACACACCCGCGTCCGCTCTAGGTCGGCCCATTAACCTATCTTTTCTATTTTGAACTCCAAAAATGAGCGCTTGACATGATTCAAACTACGTACCTCCCAGTTTTAGTACCAAACACAAAACCAAGTGGGAAACCAACCTCTTGGTCCTAGATTGCTTTTTTTTTCTTTTTCTTGAAATGCAACGCTACAAAAATGCAACAGTTTTCTGTTTGGTTTTTTGTTTGGCTAGTTTTCCTTGTGTTTTTTATTTTTCATGTTTTAAATTCATGATTTAAAAAATCATGAACTTTTCTTAAATTCATTTTTTAAATCATGAACTTTTCTTAAATTCATTTTTTTAAATGATAAATCTTTCGGGCCTGGCCTAGGCATGTAGCATGTGAGCACCAGGAAATGTTCGGACGCTAAAGGCGCAGTATAGGAGCGAGCCTATGAAGCAATTGGGCCTATTCCAAGTAGTAGGTACTAGTAGGGTTGTTAGTGGGTTAGTGACACGTATATCCACGCATCAAACATGGATCGAGGAGTTAGTGGCTGACGTGTCTCCAACATATATATAATTTATGAAGTATTGATGCCATGTTTGCAATAATTTTATATTGTTTTGATGCACTTCTATATCATTTTCATGGACAACATATTAACCACGTGCGAGTTGCTGTTTTTCAGAATTTTTTTGACAATTTTCTGGAAGGAAAGAGATCTTGGAAGCTACAAAGGAGTAGGAGAAGACCCACAGAGGCCCACAAGACAACACGGCGCGCCCTAGGTGGAGGCGCGCCTTGATGTCCTGTAGGACCCCTATGGCACCTCCTGGCGTGATTCCGACGCTGAAAACCCTGTATATTTGAAAACCCAGAAAGTAAACCTAGATGAGTTTTTCTGCTACCGCAAGCCTCTCTTGTGAACCGATCTATCTGCAGCTCCATTCCGGCACCCTGCTGGAGGGGGAAAGCCATCACCGGAGGCCATCTTCATCTTCCTTGCCGCCTCCATGACGAGGAGGGAGTAGTTCACCCCCGGTGCTTAGGGTATGTACCAATAGGTATGAGTTTGTTTTCTCTCCCTCGTGATCTTGATAGGGCATGATCTTGAATTATTTGAAAACATTTTGAAGATAGTTCATGAATTACAAAAAAGATCATTGGTTTGAATTTTTTAAAAAAATTCAAGAATTTGAAAAAAGATTATCCATTTTGAGAAATTTTTCACAAATCTTATAGAAGAAGTTCATGAACTGGAAAAAATTCATCAGAATTTGAAAAAATTTCCTGAATTTTGAAAAAGTTCACAAATTTTGAAAAAAAAATCATGAATTTGATACAATTTTATCGGGTTTGAAAAAAGATCATAGATTTTGGAAAAGAGTTTGTTAATTTTGAAAAAGTCCATGAAATTGAAAAACAATTCATTGAATTCGAGAAGTTTAACAAATTTGAAAAGAGTGCAAGCAATTTGGAAAAAAATTATCGATTTTGAAAAAAAAGTTGACCGATTTTGTAAAGAGTTCATGAAATTTGAAAACCTTTCATCGATTTTAAAGGAATGTTCATCGAGTTTGAAAATGATTCATCGATTTGAGAAAAATTCACGGATTTTTTTAAAACAGTTCATGCATTTAAGAATAGGAAACATAAAAAGAAAAGGAAAAAGGAAAAAAGAAGAACTGAACTGGAAACCGAAACGGAAGTTAGAAAAAAAAAGCACAAAACCGAGGTATGGTAACGTAATGTGCGCTGTCTCTGGTGGTTAGTGCAGCAATTTGAGGGCAGAGAGGTTTGCTGTCCGATTCCCATCACACACAGTATTATTTTTACTTTTTAAAAATCAGAAAAAACAATGTGGGCCTGCCCAGCCCTGAAATCACTAATTAAGAAGAACTCCTTCCAAAGATTGTTTCCATCTACCAGGAAGTTTTACCTTTTTTGTAGGTCCGTACATTTAAAATGTTTTATTTTTTAAACCATGCATCCAAATCTCGAACCGTTTTCCTCGTTGAATCACTCGTGTTGAGATGTTTAAAACTAGATTCCATATTAATAGGATTGATGGACTATTTTTACAAGAAAAAACCGTGCCTATTGCAGAAGAAAAAAACAAGTTTTTTTTGTTTATGAGAGGCACGGCTAAGCCACTCGCGGAAGTAAATCCGTGCCTCTCGTGGAACTAAAACCATGCCTCTCGCGGAAGAAAAACCCGTGTTTTTTTTCCGTATCCGAGAGGCACAGCCATTACTCTCGTGGAAGCAAAATCGTACCTTTCACGAAAGCAAAACCATGCCTCTCACATGGCGGCAGCTAAGAGTATGCCAAGTGGCGCGCTCTCAACCCACCCCCAAATAACCGTTTGAGAGGCTAGAAACTAGCACTCCTCGCCTAGTTGGTCCAGGATAGCCCTCAATGCCACATACTCCTAGTATATCTTATAAGGGCACCCTATCCGTGTAGAGGCTATATATTATAGTGCTTTTATACTATAGCGAGACGAATGAACTGTGTATTATGGCGGTTTCTAGTCGGTTTTCTAAAAGAAGAATGAGTTGTATTTGAAAAGGTTAAAAATCATAAATTTTAAATTGTGGATTTCAAAAATATGTTAACCTTGTTAGGTGTTAAATTATAAAGATTTTTTTTAAAACAGCGAATTTTTTTAAATAACTGAGAAAAAATATTATAAAACTGTGAACATTTTGACCCAAAAAAGTCAACATACTTAATAAAATATTATTTTAGAAAATACGAGGAATTTTTTATAAAATATAATTTTGTTTTAACATTTTTCGAAATTTTCTGAAAATTTGGAACATTTTTATATTTGGATTGTTTTTCAAAATAATACTTACAGGAAAATGAAAAATAATTTATGTACATTTTTATAACTTGTAATTTTCTAAAAGGAAATAATAAATTAAAAAAATAAACGGAAACAATAAGAAAAATATATGGAAACAACACCGGAAAAACGATGATATCGGACAGGGTACTTCTAGAAAGTTACGAAAGATAGAAAAAACAGATCTAGAACCTTTGCAAACTGACGTGAGTAAACTCAGCTAGCCCAGCTACACGGAAACATTTGGTAACTCAGCTAATTTTTTTGAAGACACGATGAGCATTTGTAAAAAAAGTTGATTTTTTTCGAAAATATAACAAATACACATTACACCTTTTTTAAATACACATTGAACTTTTTTCATGTACACTTCGGATACTTTCAAATACGAGTTGCATATTTCATATATGCACGTCAAATATTTTTCAAAGACACAGCGAGACATTATTTAAATATGTTTAAAATATTTTTGAAACAAAATTTTTAATATAAGTTGAACATTTTTCAAATACATAAATACACATGGAATATTTGCTCAATGCACATCAAACATTTTGCATATAATCAATGAATATTCTTTTAATGGTTTGAATATTTGTTCAAATACAAATTATTTTCTAAAATATATATTTAATGTTATGAATTTTTTTAATACACGCTGAAATAAACTTATAAACATAAAATCGATGTTGAGTATTTTTTGAAAGCAAAATATACATTTTTATATATGGGCAATTATTATTTTATTTCAAATGAACACTTTTTAGATACTACATGTTAAACATTCACGCACATCTCGTGTGCACATCACGGGCAAGCGAGCACATGTTGTCTACTATTTCTCTCCTCAACAAAATACTTAGAAGGGTGGAGAGAACCAGGTATATAAAGAGATCCAACACTTCTCCAACTAGCGGTATAGACTAATAGTAATCCTAGCCTAAACTAATTAGGACTTGGACACACAGGTAGCCCAGCGTAGCACGGAGCCACGGACAACGTCACGTGCAACATGCAAGCTGACTACCCATCCAGCAGCTATTACAACTTGTGCTAGTCTGCTAATTACCCTATCTACACAAGACTACCACCAAGTAGAATCTTACCTAATTACGCCTTACATGAGGTAAGATTATTGTCAACAATTGCTAATTTTGACTCTTTGTCTCGTGTGCTTCTTTGATCTTGACTCGTTGACGATTTATCCCTTATCAACTTATTCGCTCACACCATGACAAGTCAAATTGTTGGCTTGGTTGTCCGCAGCAATCTCGGCCTTGTTTTCTTCCCTATGCCTCTTATTTCTACCATTCGTTGGGACATATCGCGGCTTTACCATCTATATTGACACTCATAAATGCTTTAATATCTCCATCTCCGAGGAAGAAATTGACGAAGAGAGAAAGACAAGATCATTTCGTTTCAGCATGGGACTAGCTCACTTTGATTTTTGTATACCTAGTATCCCGTTTGGTTCGGAGAGGATAGTAGAGCCCTCAAACTTCGACGAGAGGTAAAAGAAATACACTGAAGATATGCGTTACCAAAGTGTAAAATACGGACAAGTAAGACAAGGGAGTTTATTGCTAGCTCAAATAGGGATGGGGTAGTGAAGATATGCGAGAGGCCCTGTCCACGTGCTGCCCTGGCCGCTGGCATATCAAAGCGCATGTCATAAGCTGCCATGGGCCCTTCGAATTTATTTATTTTTGCGTATGCACGAAAATATCCTGTACTCCAATGGGTTTGGTGCTCCGGCTGCACCGCACACACGAGAGACGTTAGATACAAAATATAGGGGACAGGATGAAACACGAATCCACCTCCCTTTGAATTTTGCGAAAGGGCCCAACGTAAGCAAAGAATAGTTGTAATGTTCCTGTCGCTTAGCTGTGTTATCCCCATTTGAAACAGAAAGAACACGAACAGACTAGGGCATCGGAGGGCGGGGGTCCGGCGGCGGACCCCGCCTTAAGCTGCGACTGCGGCATCGGTGGAAAAAGCTCGCCACAGTACGGACGTACTGTGCTCCGACTTCCAGCAGACAACTCGCTCCACCCCTGCCCCTCCCTTGTCCACCTCGGCACAACCCCCTCCATAGCCACCCACCACTAGGCGCCTAGCTCCGCCATCCGCCGACGCCGGAGAAGAGAACTCCCAGCCTTCAGGTCAGGCTGGACGCGGTCCGGGCCGGTCTGGTCTTTGACCGAGCCGTGCTTTGGACCGGCTGCGGCCGGTCCGGACCGAACCGGACCGACCTGCCGAGCGGTCCGCTTTCTCAAGACCGGACCCGCAGTACCCCAGCTCGGTTAGGGCATCTCCAGCCGCGCCCCCAACAGGGCCTCCCCAGGCGATTTTGCCGCGCCGGCGCCAAAAAAATGGCCCAATCGCGCCCCCAGAAGCCCGTTTTCGCCGGCTCGGGCCAAAACTGGCGCCGGCGGACTCAGGCCGAACCCGGCGCCCTGGGGGGCGCTTGGGGAGCCGGCACAAGCGAAAAAGGCGCGTGGGCCCGCCCTGGCGGCGACCCGAGGGCCTTTTCCCGCCGCTTCTTGACGCTTTTCCCTCGCATCTCCTCCGCTCGCTCGCCTTCCTCCCGCCATTCCCTCCTTTTCTCCCGCCAAACCCCTTCCAGCTCGCCTTCCAGTCGCCGCCATGCCGCCGAAGAAGTACACCATGCCGCGCGCGGCGGTAACCACGACTGGCACCGTGGCCCGGCCGAAGCAGAGGAAGCCGAGGGCGCCGCCATCGAAGCCACCGGGCATGTCGAACGCCGAGTGGAGAGTGGAAGTTCAGCGACGCGACGCAGTCACCACCGACCGGCGGAACAGGGCCATTGCCAAGAAGGCCCGCGACAACGCGGCGCGTGCGGCGGCGTCTTCCTCATCGGTCGACCACGTGGGGATGATGAATCCACCCGTCGTCAGCCACGCCCAGTACGCGCCCTGGGGACAGCAAGGCGTCGGATCTCCATGGGGATCATCGTCGCCCGGCTACACCGACGGCGACGCGCACGGGGGGTTCAACCCAAACGTGACCTTCCCCCATGGCCACCCCGCGACGCGCACACCCTCGCCCTCCTTCGTCGGCGTGCAGTACCCTCCATATAACTACTCGCCGCCCGCCGCCTACGCGACCACACCGACGGCCCATCTCCGCCGTGGGCCGCTGCCCTTCTCGCACCTCGGCGACACGGACGACACAGGAGCCGACATGGACGACATCATCGCGACAGGATCGACCGCGGCCGCCGCGTCTCTCGGGTTCGCAACCCAGGACGAGGTAGTGGATCTCAGCGGCGACATGGAGGCCGAGCTCGGCTACGTCTACGGCGAGGACGCGCACGAAGCGCAGGATCCTGAGGAGGAGGACGAGGATGAGGACGAGGAGGAGGAGGAGCCAGCTCCTGATCCGACGAAGGGGCGCCAGAAGAAGAAGCGGGCGGCTAGGACAGGCGAAGCGCGCATCAAGTGGACATCCAAGGAGGAGGAATGCCTCGCCGAAGCATGGAAAGTTGTCTGCCTCGACCCGACCACCGGCACGAACCAGAGCTTCGAGACGTACTGGGACCGCATCAAGGCCGAGTTCGACGAGCGGAAGCTCGTCGACCCGTACTTCAAAGGCGTCTACATGCAGCGCGGCTCCAGGGCGATGACGAACCATTGGGGGCGTATCCAGTTGGCGTGCAACAAATGGCATGGAATCGTCGAGGAGGTCGCGGCTCGCCCGGAGAGCGGCGCCAGCGTTGAGGATCAGGTACGCACGCCGTTCGCCCGCATCTCTTCGTCGTCAACGCCCGCCGCCCGCCAACTGTTTGTTCCTCCGTGCAGCTGCTGCGTATGTTCACCATGTATCGGCGCGACAACCAAGACGCCGACTTCAAGAACCTCCACGTCTACAAGCGCATTGACAAGTGCGAGAAGTGGGCGGAAGTCCGACGTACCCTCGACAAGGCTAAGGAGACATACAAGCCGGACGCGACGACTTCGGGCGTGTTAGAGGGGCGGCCGGACGGCCACAAATTGGCAAAGAAGGGGAAAAACGCCGACGCGGCAACCACGCGAGTGCAGGAGTCCATCGAGCATTGCCTCGCCGACGCCCAGGCCCGGGCCGTCCTACGTGAAGAGAAGACCGAGGCGCGGTGGTCGTCGCTGATAAAGAACAGCACCATCAAGCTCGACCTGCTCCGGACGAACGTCGCCGTGAAGAAGAGGAACACCGACATGGATTTTCTGATGGGCGGGGCGGACATGCTCCAGCGCAACGACGAGCAGCTCAGGGCGTGGTACATGGCGGAGCGCGGCCTCATCCTGAACCAGATGCAGACGGCAACGCTGACGACGCCGACGATGCAAGCTCCCGCGCCCACGACCACACGGACGCCAAGCCCGAACGACGCCTCTACATCGCCGCCTAGCAGTGCCGAAGCCGCGCCGACACAGCCCAGCACCGAAGCAGCTCCGACACCGCCGAGCCCGCGCACGCCGACTCCGCCAACCCTGGAGCCGACCCCGCCGAGTGAATCATTGCGCACGCGAACCTGCGACGTGCGGCGCTCTGTTTTTTGTAACGCCAGACTGCGTCCGATCACCGTATTTGTGGCGTCTATTGAGAGCAGGAATGACCAAGTTTAAATTTCCCGCATCCTGGTGCCGGCGCTTGGGGGCGTGACTGGGAGCTAGGTCGCCCCAGGGGCCGAACTAGCGCCGGCACGCCCCCAGGCCGCTCTATTTAGGTGCTCTGGGGGGCCGAACGGCTGGAGATGCCCTTAGGCCCGAGAGGACCGAATGGACCGAGAGCTGGATCTGTCATTTGTAGCAGTATGTGATGCTAGCACAGTAGCAGGCAGCTGGATCGATTCATTTTCATGCAGTACGTGCAAGCTAGCACACTAGCTGGCAGCTGGATCGATTGATTTGAGTACGCTGCAAGCTAGCAGGTAGGCAGCTCGATCGATTCATCTGAATCAGTGCATGCAAGCTAGCTAAAGAAGACGTTGGGTTGATTTATTCGTAGCAGAACAAGCAGTCAACTTGAGAAACAACTTATGAATTTCCTTTGGACCGGTTGTTGCCTCGCGCAGTGAGCATTTTGCCACTGTAGGCATCTCTTTTAATTCGTAAAGAAAATGGATACACCAAAAATTTGTATAACAGTTCATTGAATTTTGGACATCAAAACACAGAATTTTAACAGCAACAAACAGCATGTATCACATCCACAAGTCAAACATGAGTTCATATCATCATTGAATGGCATGATTACTAACTTGCAATGACATTTCATAGTTCATAACAATTGCAAGTTCCAACATAACACAAATGAGTGGTTTCAAACATACACGAATGAATGGTTCATCTTCAAACTTGCAATGACAATATGCAAGTCCAGCATTAACACAAATGCAAAAGTAGCATCCACATGAGAAGATCTCTTTGGCATCCATCTCCAAAATAGCAAGAGCAACATCCACATGTCTACAATCAAGAAAAGAGACATCCACATAAACATATTGGGTATCATATGACAAGTATGGTGAAACATGTAGGAATAGTAGTTACCAGTTGTTCATCTTGCCACACTTTAGGAGGGTAGCTTTATGGTCTAACATCCTCATCCTCCTCATCCTCCCTCGGCTACATAGCCAAATTTTCACATCACATATGACAAACAAAATACAAAGAAAATTTAAAGAGAAAATAGCAAACATACCAACACATTCAAGTCGACGTGTGAACCCTTGACATAACTTGCACTACAAACCAAGGCCTCCACCGTAGAGGGTTTCAGAGAACTCCTATAGTCATCTAATACAACACAAGTTGACAAATGTTAGTTCGAGTGTGAGAAGTTGACAATTTCATATCCAAAGTTTAAAAGGATAAGTTGACATACCTAAAATCCTTCCGGTAGTGCTAAAGGTTAATTCCGATGAGACAGAGGTAGCCGGGATAGTGAGGAACTTTTTTGCTATCTTTGCCATCATTGGGTACCTAGGAGCATGTACCTTCCACCAGCCAAGAAGATCAAGAGGAACTGTGGGAGGCTCACATTTATCCTCTAGATAATTTCTAAGCTCACTCTTTGATATTTGTGTTGAACGGGCCGATAAGGACTCATACCCAGCTTGAATTGGGATGCTTGTAGACAAGGATGCACTTACTTCTGCTCCGCCTCTATTATCTTGGGCCACACATTTGTCATACAAGGTCTCCAAATCTTCCATTACAAGGTCGAACTCATGTTTACATCTCATCGGTCCATAAAGTTCTCCAAAGGCGCACTATATATAATTCATCTTGTACCTTGTATCAAAGATGGTAGCAAGCATATGAGTTAACAGCAAGCATATGTTCAAATTCTCATGTATATTCAACTTCTATATGAGCATACGAGAAAAAACAGCAAGCATTTGTTCAAAAACAGCAAGCATATGTTCAAATTCTCATCTATATTCAACTTCTATATGAGCATAGGAGTAAAAACAGCAAGCATTTGTTTAAAAAAAGCAAGCATATGTACCTTGGATCAAACACGATAGCAATCACCATGGCGTTGTTCTTTCCTTCCCAATATTTGTCAAACTTCTCCAACATTTCTTCGGCCATTACCCTATAGTGTTCACTTGTACTTTTTCATTGCCTCTTTGATTGCAACCTTGACGCCAACAATGTGTAAGTAGAAGATGTTTGAAGTAGGATATAAGCTGCCTGAAAATGCGGTCGTCACCACAGCCAAACTCTTAAGCAATGGAGCAATAAGGTCATACATATCCCACTCTGCTTCTAATGGCGCCCAAGCATAGTTGGCATCGGAACCCACATGAGAGGTCAAGGCTCCTTTGTATTTACGGGCAGTTCTAATCATCTTATAGGTTGAACTCCATCTTGTTTTGCAATCTAGGTGCAAACGCTTACCAACCGTGACACCTAAGCTTTTGCAAGTGTCAACAAATGCTTTGAGACAAGAAGGTGACCTCTTGAAATATTTCACCGTCTGTCTCAAGCTCTTTATCAAAGGGTCCAAGACCTCTGTCCCATCTTGGACCACCAAATTAAGGATGTGTGCACAACAACAGACATGGAAATATTGGGCACCGAAGTCCGCACCTGCAAAAGAATAGGAGCATACAAGTTAAAAACAGCAAGCATACCTCTCATATGAGCATACAAGTCAAAAACAGCAAGCATATATATGTTCAACTCCACAAGCATATGTTCAAAAACAGCAAGCATATGTTCAACTCCACAAGCATATGTTCAAAACAGCAAGCATATGTTCAACTCCTTATCTATATTCAACTTCTATATGAGCATGCGAGTCGAAAACAGCAAGCATATGTTGAAAGACAGCAAGCATACCTCTACGAACCAAGAACTTTGCCTTCAAAGCATCAACGGCACCATCATTGTTAGAAGCATTGTCGAGTGTGACGGACGTGATTTTGTTCTCAATCTTCCATTCGGTCACACAAGCATAGAGAGCATCAGCAATGACATTTCCATAGTGAGGAGGATCCAACTCTATGAAAGCAAGCACATGAGTTTGCATCTTCCAATCCTCATCTATATAATGTGCAACCACACACATGTAAGATATGGTCTGATTACTTGTCCACAAATCCGTAGTTAAGCTAATGGAGTCCACACCCTTTAGGAGGGATTTACGCACCTCTTTTTCTCTATGGAAAACCTGCATGCACTCACTTTTTATTGCCTTCCTTCCAATGGGTTGATAATTTGGATTCATGCTCTTCATTAGAATATTGAACCACTTATGTTCAACCATTCTGAATGAATACTCATGCAGACATATCATCTTCGCAACAAGCTCTTTGATTATTCCTTGGTCATACTCAATGGAATGGTCCATTGTTGGAGCATTGGTTCTTCGGAAGAAAAGATTTGCTTGGATGGCTTCCTTTGCTTTCTTGTTCTTGTAATTCTTACACACTTTGTGATGCCTTCTAAGAGTTGAGGTGCTACCACCTTGTTTATATGCATATTCAGACTCACAATAATTGCAACATGCCTTCAACACAAGCTTTCCAGGGTGCTTCTTTGATGGCCTCTTATCCTTATGAAAATGGACCCAAACTTTTGACGACGTCCTAATAAGAGCATTGGCTCTTGGCCTCTTGGTCTTTTTCTTGTTCCTTTCTCTTGCCTCCTCATCACTGGAAATATCATGCACAATTTCCTCATCGGACATATCATCACCTCCTTCGGCTTCTAGTTCAGCAGCTGATTCCTTGTACCCATCCGACGTATCATCGTCGGAATCCGACATATAATCACCTCCAGGCGGGACAACAAATTCCTCGTATTCCTCATCGTCCTTGTCCTCCTCCTCCTGAATGCCCTCGTCCTCGTCCTCGTCCTCCTCCTCCTCTTCCTCCTCTGACACCTAACACACATGAGCACACAAATAAGAAAAAACAATACCTATATGGATATATGTGAATATAGCTACATCAATCATCAAGTAAAACAATCATACCATAGTAGATGCATGAGCCATCTTAGAGTTGGTTGCGGAGCCGGAGGCAGCAGCTTCCGCAGCACGCACGCCAGCGCCGGTGCGGTCGGGGAGATGCGGAGGCGGTGGCGGGTGTTTTTTTACCCTACAAATCAAATCTGAGATTGGGGCATTGGTATAGTCTTTCGCCTTCTTAATCGGCTTCGGCGGCTTGCCCTTCTTCCGAACCGGCGGAGGCAGCGGCGATTCTTGCCTAATTAAGTAACTTAAGCTCTTCTCCTTTGCCTTCATCTTGCCCTTCTCCTTCTCCTTCCCAAGCGCATTTTCCTTCTCATTCCCCTTCCCCTTCACCATTCTCTACAAAAAGAAGGACATTTTCATAAAAATAGCAACATCTATCTCTGCCTGATTCAGCCTATAACTCATCATTTCATCTGTAAGTGTAGATCTATCAACAATAAAGCAGCAACCTAAACATCTACCTCTACCTCATCACTTCATCGGTACAAGCAAGTGTACATCAATCATGAAATATACAACAACTTATACATAAAATAGAGGACAAACTACAGAGGATGAGATAGTCGAGGACGAGGTTACCTGAGTCCCTTCCTCTTCGTGGCGCTCGGCAAGGAACCAGGGGAGGCGGGACCGACGGCGTGCGGGTTGCATCCCTGCTGCTTGATCTGCGTCACCAGCGTACTCGTGCTCCTCCAGCTCGGACAAGAGCAAGGTGACAATGGCATGGTAGGAGAGATCAAGGTGGCGATGGAGATTGGAGAGGGACGGCCGGATGGGGCGAGGTCCGACGGCGCCGTCGCCTTTGACCTGGAGGTGGCGGCTCTGTCTTTGGTGTGCGGCGTGGGACTGGGAGGATACAATGGATCGACTGGGGTGCGCTGTGCCCTAGCAACGAACAGGAGTTGGACTGTGGGGCACCTGGGCCTTGGGCCGCCTCTCGGTCAGCCCGGTTAAAAACAGGACCGGACCAGATGTGTTATCGGGCCGATATTCAGAGCTCGGACCGACCGAATTTTGTAGCAGTCCTGGACCGTACGGTCCGGTCCTTAACGGGCCACGAGCAGGCCGAAAACCCCGCTCGGCACGTCCAGGATGACCTTCAGGTAATCTTTTGGATGTTACTAATTTGTGTTATTATTGTGTATTTTGGATATGATTCATTGTTCCCTTTATGCTGATTTTGTGAGTTGTAGCTGTTGAGCGTACGTTGTCCACCGCATATGTATAGGACTTGGGTGTGTATTTATACCGTAGTATCTCTTTCTCGTATATTTGTACATCTTGAGAGACAAGTAGAGGCCAGTCCAGCATGTACCTATATATGTGCGTCATGCACATGATCAATGAATTATCGATCCATGCAATCTCCTCCTTCCAACTAACATGGTATCAGATAGCACACCGATTCCTTTCCTCGCTTCCGCCTAAACCCGCCGCCGCCACCCTACAGCCGCCGCCCCCGCCCCTTGCTGTGTCATCGCCGCCGCCGCGTCATCTCCTCCTTGCAGCCACCGCAACCTCCTCGACCGCCGCTGCTTCCCCTACCCCTCCTAGCCGCCGCGCGCCGAAACCCCAACCCTCACCGCCGCCGCTAGCCCAACCCTACCCAAGCCGCCGCCGCCCCCCTTCGCCGGAGCAGCTCCATGGCGTCTCCCCACTACAGCAACTCGAACCCATTCGCCGGACCTGAGCCCGACGCCACCACCGTTCACGATCTTGACATCCACACCCACATTCCCATCAAGCTCGACCAATCCAACTCCTTGCACTATGCGTGGAAGACCTACTTCAACCTCGTCTTCCACGAGTATCACCTCCTCGAGCACGTCGACGGGTCCGTTGATGGCAACATCATGGCAGGCAATCCAAACTGGGCGGCCGTTGAGGCCTCCCTCATTCGGTGGTTCTACATCATCGTCTCGCCGAACATTTTCCACACGGTCGTCTCAGAGGATGACGACGCATGTGTCGTGTGGACCAAGATCAACGCCCTCTTCACCAACAATAAGCTTCAATGTCTCGTTTTTTTGCAGCAGGAATTTTTTGGGTGCCACCAAGATGACTCCTTCATCGACGACTACTGCATGCGCCTTAAGCGGCTCGCTGACGAGCTCTGCGACATCGGCGCCAAGGTGTCGGACGATCTCATGCTTAGCACCCTTACCGCCGGCCACAACGAGGACTTCGGCAACGCGGCTGCAACCTCACCCTACTATCGAACCCGACCTTCCACTCTGTCGCCGCGTATTTACGCTTGGAGGAACGCCGGATGAAGAAGGTCAAGGCCCGCGTTCATCACACCGCCCTCACCTCCGGGACGTCTCGCGGGGCTCCTACGCCCGCCCCTCCTCATCTGCGCCCACCCACGCCACCGGGGTACTTCCCCCTCCCACCGGCCCCGCCCGCGCCACCCGCCCCGCAGCAGCAGCAGCAGGGCGGTGGCCCCCGCAACCGGCGTCATAGAGGCAGCCGCTCCGGGCCACCACAGCAGCAACAACAGCCGAGGTATGGGGGGCTCCACGTCACCATCAGCCCTCCCCGCCCTGTACGGTCGGAGCCACCCCGTGGACCGGCGTGGTCCATGCGTACCACATGTCGGTCCCACAGGCCCTGGGTATCCTCGGTTAGCACCCTGCCGGGCCCCAGGCGCACTTTGTCGCTGCTCCCTACCAAGTGGGTGGGGGCGGCTATCCGCAGCCGTCGGCTCCTCCCCTGGCCGGCTACCTGTAGCCGAGCGGCTATGTCCCGCCCCCTACACCGGCACAGCACGGGGGCTACTCCCTCCCGCCAGCCCTGTGGGATCCCGCACTCCGTACTGCGCTGCACTCGACGCCACCCCCTCTACCTACGGAGGTGGCGGTGATTGGTACATGGACACGGGGGCTACCGCCCACATGATGTCGCACCCCGGTAACCTTGCTTCCTCCTTTCCAGTCACCACCTCGAACCGCATCACCCTCGGTAACGGTTCCTCCATGCCCATCACTCATGTCGGTCATATAGTTTATTTCCCTCTAATTCCAAGCCTATTAATATGACTAATGTCCTTGTTTCACCTGACCTAGTTAAAAATCTTGTCTCCGTTCGTTGTCTTGCACGTGACAATCCTCTCACTGTTGAATTTGACGATCTTGGTTTCTCTGTGAAGGACGCCCGTACACGGATAGTTCTCCACCAATGTGACAACTTTGATGACTTGTACTCGGTGCACTCCGCCTCCACCGCCACCGCCACCACCGCCTCTCCGGCCGCCCTCTCCGCTAGCGTCGATCTTTGGCATGCACGTTTGGGTCATCCCAACTCCACCGTCCTTTGTCAGATTCTCAAGAGTTTTTCATTTTCATGTAATAAATTCGACGAGCACACTTGTCATGCTTGCCGTCTCGGCAAACATGTTCGTCGACCCTTTAGCGCGTCAAACACTATTTCTACTTTTCCGTTTTAGATACTTCATAGTGATGTATGGACATCTCTTTTTGCGAGCAACACGGGCTTCCTATATTATCTTGTTTTACTTGATGATTTTTCTCACTTTGCGTGCACGTTTCCGCTCCGCTGCAAGTCCGATGTCCTCGCCACCCTCACGGCCTTTTAGTCCTACATCACCACCCAATTCAGGCGCCCTATTCTCTCCCTACAAACTGACAACGGAAAAGAGTTTGACACCGCTGCCACTTGCCAACTTCTCTCATCCCAGGGAGGCACCTTTCGCCTAACATGCCCCTACACATCCCAGCAAAACGACCGCGTCGAGCGCATTCTTCGCACTCTTAATGACTGCGTCCGGACGTTGTAGTTTCACTCCAATGGTCCCCCTCTGTTTTGGCCCCATGCACTCGCCACCGCCACACTTCTTCTTAACATTAGGTCGTGTCGTCCTCGTTGGAACTACACTCCACACCATCTTCTCTTTGGTTCCCCCCATCCTACGATGGTCTCCGCATCTTTGGTTGCCTTTGCTATCCTAGTACCGCTTCTACCGCACCACACAAACTCGCTCCTCGATCTGTAGTGTGTATCTTCCTAGGATATCCTCCTAATACCGAAGGTTACCGGTGCTACGACCCAGTCTCCCACTGTGTGTACACCTCCCGACACGTGTCATTTGAGGAGAGGGTATTTCCTTTTCACCAGGTACCACCTTCTGCAGAGGACTCGGCGCCCCTCGACGACGCCCCCAACTCGGCCCCGACGCGCCCCCCCCACAGCCCCTTCGGGCATTGCTGCTTTGGACCTGGCCCCCACGCGGCCTTCTTTGGCCCCGACTAGAGCAGCCCCTACGGGCGCGGCCGCCCTGCCCCCGGCCCCTCGGGTAGCCTCTCAGGGGACCCGGCTCCTCCTGCGGCGGGCGCTGCACCGGCCGACCCCTCCACGCCGCCGGCTACGATCGACTCTTCACCACCCTCGTCCGTTTCCCCCGCGGCGGTTAACCTGCCCCCTACTGGCATGATGACTCGGTCTCGCGCCGGTATCCACTGGCCCAGCACGCGCTACGCTGCCGACGAGTATGCGTGCGTGGTGTCAACCTCGTCCTCTCCATCGTTGCCCATCCCCTCGTTCGCACGCGCGGTCCTTCGTGATCCACATTGGCTACCTGCGATGCGCGAGGAGTTTGATGCGTTGCAGCGCAACCGCACGTGGCATCTTGTTCCGCGGCCCCCTCATGCCAACGTCATCAGTGGAAAATGGGTGTTTCGCCACAAGACCCACCCCGACGGTTCTCTCAAGCACTACAAGGCTCGCTGGGTGGTGTGCGGCTTCCACCAGCGCACCGGCGTGGACTTCACCGACACCTTCGCCCTGGTTGTTAAACCGAGCACGATCCACACGGTGTTGCAGTTGGCGATCTCCCGTGCCTGGCCCATGCATCAGTTGGACGTTTCCAATGCCTTCCTGCACGGCCACCTCACGGAACGGGTCTTCTGTGAGCAGCCGACCGGCTTCGTCAACGCCGAACATCCCGACCACGTGTGCTTGCTCTCTCGGTGTCTCTATGGACTGAAGCATCCCCCTGGGTGTGGTACCAGCGTATGGCCGGGTTCTTGCAACAGCTTGGGTTCCACACCACCCTCTCTGATGCTTCTCTCTTCGTCTATCATCAGGGCACTACCACTGTGTACCAGCTTCTCTATGTTGATGACATCATCCTGATGGCATCCTCGCCTGGGCTTCTTCAGCAGTTCACGGCTCGTCTTGGTGATGGGTTTGCCCTAAAGGATCTGGGAGCGCTGCACTACTTCCTTGGCATTGAGGTTGCTCGTTGTGCCGATAGGTTCTTTCTGCATCAGCAGAAGTACGCCCACGAGCTTCTTGAGCGTGCGGGTATGCTTAACTGCAAGCCCCCCCCCCCACGACTGTTGACACAAAGGCGAAGCTCTCTGCTTTGCAGGGTTCCCCAACATTGCGTTCTACCGCTCCATCATCGGTGCCCTGCAGTACCTCACCCTCACTCGGCCAGACTTGCAGTATGTAGTCCAATAGGTGTGCCTTCACATGCACTCCCCGCGTGACTCCCACAGGACTCTGGTGAAGCGTATCCTCCGGTACATACGCGGCACATAGAGAATACATTCGGTAGAATCGATGATACAAATCACATCACTAGTAGAAAATGGAGCTTTATTACCGATTCATAAGGGCCTTTAGTGTCGGTTCTGCAACCGACACTAAAGGGTGGAGACAAAAGGCCCTCCCTTTAGTACCGGTTCAGCATGAACCGTCACTAAAGGCCCACCACGTGGCGTGCGCTCGCGTCGTGGTATGGGGGACCTTTAGTACCGGTTGGTAACCCCAACCGGTACTAAAGGTTTTTTTGAATTTTTTGGGAATTTTTTTTAGTTTTCTTCGATTTTCAATTTTCTGAATTATTTGATGATTTAGTCTCTAATCACCCCTCTTAACTGCTCAAGTGTGGATTACTCATTCCAAATCGTCTAACTTCCCGGCCAATCACCCATCCTCTCACTACTCCAGCATGAGCATGCTTAACTTCGGAGTTCTATTCCCCCTAGTTTCCAAGTCTGCACTTGTTGTTTTCCTGACAATAGTAAGTTGTCAATCCTGTTAACCCTTAGGAGTTTAGCTTGAGCATTAGGCCACACGTTTCACCGTTTGAGTTTGAAACTATTATTCTAAAAAACAATAATTATTTAGTAACACTAATATTTCTTGAATAAGTCGTTTGACCATAGTTTGACCACAATTTGACTAGATTTGACCAAATTCAAAAAAAGAAATAATTATTTCATAACACTAATATTCTTGAATAATTATTTAATAACACTAATATTTCTTGAATAAGTAGTTTGACCACAGTTTGATCAAAATTCAAAAAAAAACGGAAATTTGAGCATATCTTTTTTCCTTTTAGAATTTGAGGATTCTAAAAATTTGCAAACAGGCATACGGCGGTCAAAATCGAATGCGGATTTTCGTGTTGAACATTTTGATATATTATACGGGGGTTTTCGACATCGTATGCAAAAGATATAGTCGTTTTACTTTTTCATCACACTTTTTTGCAAAACATGTCCAAATTTAACTTTTTAAATTTTCCTAACTTGTAGATGTAGTAACATAACTACATCTCGAAGAATTTTAATTTTTGAAATTTTATCATTTTATTTTGTTTTCTTCCAAAACTGAAACGGCGATACCGGGGGGGGGGGGTCAGTTTGAAAATTGCCCTATAGTCCCGGTTTGTGTCTCCAACCGGGACTATAGGTTAGACCCCTTTAGTGCCGGTTTGTGGCACGAACCGGTACTAAAGGTTAGCCCTATATTACCGGTTTCTACCACAAACCGGGACTAAAGGGGCTCGTGGGGCCCCGGCCTAACACCAGCCTGCCACCACCCCTTTAGTACCGGTTCATGGCACGAACCGGCACTAATGCATAGCCGTTCGAACCGGAGCTAATGGTGCCATTAGTACCGGGCCAAAATCGAATTGGGACTAATGTGTCTCACATAAGGTCCTTTTTCTACTAGTGCATAAAGGAAGTTCAATAGAAGTTCAGAAGAAAAAGTTCAGCTCCATCATAACAACATAGAAATTAAGTTCACACGCATCGATCATATAGATCACATAAAGGGAGTGCACTAGCAGTTCATAAGTAAAAGTTCAGCTCCGTCAGAGCTCTCCTCGCCTTCCAACATCTCCAAGATCTCTTCTTGGGGAGCCATTGCAGCTTCGACGACTACTCGCGCACTCTCGGCGGCTGCTCTAGTTATCTCAGTGGATGTTCTGCACTCTCGGTGGCTGCTTGAGCGCTATCGGCATCAGCATGCAAGATCTCCGTGTACTCAACCACCCTCATGACAATGTCTATGGTTGTTTATGGTTGTAGGAGTTCCGTCTACTAGTGTAG
This sequence comes from Triticum dicoccoides, assembly GCF_002162155.2. NCBI lineage: Eukaryota > Viridiplantae > Streptophyta > Magnoliopsida > Poales > Poaceae > Triticum > Triticum dicoccoides. The sequence goes on from NC_041384.1 coordinate 27,590,613, forward strand.
AAGTCCTAACGAGGCATCTTGGCTTCTCCTTCGCATTAAAAATATTGTCATTGAGATAAAAGACATTTTTTCATGAAAGCGGATTTATGACAATAAAAAACAAAGAACTATTATGAAAACTGTCCATATTTGTCCTTTAGGTTGACACTTCTCGCTCTTAAGTTGGCAACTTCGCCCGTCGGCGATGGTCGTTCTTCACCCTCTCCTCCTGCTTTACCATGATCTCAGAGAAGGAAGGAAAAGAACGATCCCCTATGACAACAGTCAGTTCATCTCTCAAGTGGTTATATATATGGTGTACACTCACTCACAAACTGGAATTTCAACTGTCGGTCATGGTCGTTCTTCCCCTCTCCTACTTCTTTACCAAGGTCTTAGAGGAGGAAGAGGGAGAAGAACGACCTCCTACGACAATAGTCGGTTCATTTCTCAAGTGGTTGTATATATGGTGTACACTCGCTCACTCACTATAATGTCGACTGTCGGTGATGGTTGTCCTTCAACTTCTCCTCCTGCTTTACCAAAGTCTAAGAGGAAGAGAAGAAGAAGGACGACACCATAGGACAACAGTCGATGTTTGAGGGAGTCCTGGACTAAGGGGTGCTCGGGCATCCGGCCAGTTATCCATGGGCCGGACTGATGGGCTGTGAAGGCATGAAGGTTGAAGACTGCACCGTGTCCGGATTGGACTCTACTTAGCGTGGAAGGCAAGCTTGGCGACTGAAGAATCCTTCTTATGTAACCGACTCCATGTAAACCCTAGATCCCCTCGGTATCTATATAAACCAAAGGGGATAGTCCGGAAAGGACATCACGTATACTCATTACCATACCCACATAGGCTAGACTTCTAGGGTTTAGCCATTACGATCTTGTGGTAGATCAAATCTTGTAATAATCATATTCATCAAGATCAATCAAGCAGGAAGTAGGGTATTGCCTCCATAGAGAGGGCCCGAACCCGGGTAAACATCGTGTCCCCTATCTCCTGTTACCATCGATCCTAGACGCACAGTTCGGGACCCCCTACCCGAGATCCGCCGGTTTTGACAACGACATTGGTGCTTTCATTGAGAGTTACACTGTGCCGTCAATGAAAGGCTCGATGGCTCGCCTTTTCATTAACAACAACATTACCGCAGGGGTAGTTTTGGCCTCGGGCCAAATCCTCCGGCTGGGCGACTTTACTATGATCGCCCGTTCGGCCGCGGAGCCGACGATGACCTCTCAGGCCATCGAAAGTCCCCTTCGCATCAACTCCGAGCACTCCAAGCAGATGGATCGGTCAAGTTTTCGTCCTTAAACGAGCTCCTAGATCGCATCACCGCTTTGGGAATCATCACAGATTACGATCAGATCGGGCCTAAAACCGATCAGGGAGAAACCGAAACTCCACCAGTCACCCACCAGATCGCGGCAGTCCTGGAGTAGGACGGCGAATCTTCTTCTATATTGAAGACGGACTATGTTTGGGTCGCCGTTCATGAAGAGACGGATACTCTCCCGCGAAAGGATGCAACCATCCCTCCGAACATAGCATCAGACAACAGTTCCAAACAATCAGAAGATATTCCGAAACCCGGACTGTGTAGTCTGCAAGGTTGTCAGACTCCGGACAACCGGTTAGGTTGGGGTTCGGATTTAATTCCACCCACCCCCGGACATAGAGGCTCTCATGAGCATAAAACAACAATCTCAGGAGAAGGTCCACCACTTTTGGGCCAGATTCCTCCTTGTCAAGGACAAGGTAAAAGATTGCCGTGACAAGGATGCAATATCAGCGTTCTACAAAAACTGTGCGGACGAAGGAATCCTCAACGACATCAATCGACACCACATACTAAAATTTGCTGACTTAGCAACCATCGTACAAAAATATTGTGCGATGGAAAGCGCCTATGAAACTCGGGCAGCTCGCTGGGCACCACCAGCCCCAACCCAACTTCCCCTACAGGCGAAAAGGGCGCACCCTCGGGGCACGCCCAGTCCAACAGTCAAAAAACACAAAGCCACTATATGGCACGGCACCGTTCTGGAAGGGTGGCTCGATGGCCCATGCAAAATACATACAACAACAGATATCGTGGCAACCCACATCCTTAGAGCATGTTGGATACTACGACAGGTAGCCAAGAGCGGGGAGGAAATCCTTATGAAGGACACCCCAGAACAACACCCCCCAGAAGACGACGACCCAAGAGTATTGACAGTCTTTGAGACATTCGCTTCAAATAACAAGCGCAAAAGGGCACTTCGCGAGCTCAACGAAGTCTGCCAAATCGCTATAATAAACCCATGGAACGGCACGACTATAACATTCAATGCCGGTGACGGAACAAAGTACAGAATAGTACGAGCACCAACCACGTTAGTCCTCAACCCCATCGTGGATGGGTTTCGACTCAACAAGGTCCTCATGGACGGCGGCAACGGATTAAATCCCATTTATGAGGACACATTCCATAAAATGGAAATAGACAGGATCCGCATCAAACAAAGTAACACAACCTTCCGGGGAATTATTCCTAGTCGGGAGGCGCGGTGCGCGGGCAAAATCACACTTGACGTGGTATTCGGATCGCCGAAGAACTATCGGTCTGAAGAAATAACCTTCCAAGTGGCCCCTTTCAGCAGCGGATATCACGCCCTGTTGAGGCGGGATGCTTTTACACGCTTCCAAGCTACACCTCACTACGGATATATGAAGATCAAAATGCCTGAACCAAACGGTATAATCACTCTCGTCAGTGATACGGATATAGCACTCCGCGCTGAAAACAAAACCGCATCCCTGACCCTGGAGGCGCTATCTGAAGCCCTCGTGGCCAAAGAATTAACCGCAGTACGCTCCACAGTGGACAGGGACGATGTGATCCTCGACAAATGCCCCAAATCCACCTCGTTCAAACTGGCATAAGAAATAACCAAATTCCAGGTCCACCCAACGGACCCCAAGAAGACAGTATCCATCGGAGCTCAGCTGAACCCAACTATTGACGCCGCACTACGAGAATTCATGTGCGAAAACTGGGACATATTTTCCTGGCACCCTTCGGATATGCCAGGGATCCCACCCAAGTTGGCCGAACATAGCCTCAACATATTAAAGGGATTTAAACCAGTCAAGCAAACACTCCGGCGCTTTTCCGAACCTAATCGACAAGCCATGGGGGAGGAGCTGGCCAAGCTCATCGAGGCCGGATTCATCAGAGAAATCAAGCATCTGGATTGGCTGGCAAACCTGGTAATGGTACCAAAGAAAGATAAATCCTGGCGCCTATGTGTCGATTTCAAGGATCTCAACAAGGCTTGACCTAAGGACCCTTTCCCCCTTCCGAGCATTGATCAAATCATTGATGCCACCGCAGGACACGACTCACTTGGTTTCCTCGTTTAGTATGTTGCTATTGCTTTCTTCATGACTTATACATGTTGCTATTGCTTTCTTCATGACTTATACATGTTCCTATGACTATGAGATTATGCAACTCCCATTTACCGGAGGAACACTTTGTGTGCTACCAAACGTCACAACGTAATTGGGTGATTATAAAGGTGCTCTACAGGTGTTTCCGAAGGTACTTGTTGGGTTGGCGTATTTCGAGATTAGGATTTGTCACTCCGATTGTCGAAGAGGTATCTCTGGGCCCACTCAGTAATACACATCACTTAAGCCTTGCAAGCATTGCAACTAATGAGTTAGTTGCGGGATGATGTATTACGGAATGAGTAAAGAGACTTGTCAGAAACGAGATTGAACTAGGTATTGAGATACTGACGATCGAATCTCGGGCAAGTAACATACCGATGACAAAGGGAACACCGTATGTTGTTATGCGGTCTGACCGATAAAGATCTTCGTAGAATATGTGGGAGCCAATATGAGCATCCAGGTTCCGCTATTGGTTATTGAACGGAGACGTGTCTTGGTCATGTCTACATAGTTCTCGAACCCGTAGGGTCCGCACGCTTAAAGTTTCGATGACGATTATATTATGATTTTATGTATTTTCATGTACCGAAGGTTGTTCGGAGTCCGGGATATGATCACGGACATGACGAGGAGTCTCGAAATGGTCGAGACATGAAGATTGATATATTGGAAGCCTATATTTGGATATCGGAAATGTTTCGGGTGAAATCAACATTTTACCGGAGTACCGAGGGGTTACCGAAACCCTCCGGAGGCTTAATGAGCCATAGTGGGCCTTAGTGGAGAAGAGGAGAGGCAGCTAGGGCAGGGCCGGGCGCCCCTCCCCCTCTAGTCCGAATAGGACAAGGATAGGGGGGTGGCGCCCCCCTTTCCTTCCTCTCCCTCTCCTCTTTCCCCCGTTCTCCTAATCCAACAAGGAAGGGAGGGAGTCCTACTCCCGGTGGGAGTAGGACTCCTCCTGGCGCGCCTACTCCTGGCCGGCCGCACCTGCCCTCTTGCTCCTTTATATACGGGGGCAGGGGGGCACCCCATAGACACAACAATTGATTTGATCTTTTAGCCGTGTGCGGTGCCCCCCTCCACCATAGTCCACCTCGATAATACTGTAGCGGTGCTTATGCGAAGCCCTGCGTCGGTAGAACATCATCATTGTCACCATGCCGTCGTGCTGACTAAACTCTCCCTCAACACTCGGCTGGATCGGGGTTCGAGGGACGTCATCGGGCTGAATGTGTGCTGAACTCGGAGGTGCCGTGCGTTCGGTACTTGATCAGTCGGATCGTGAAGACGTACGACTACATCAACCGCATTGTGCTAACACTTCCGCTTTCGGTCTACGAGGGTACGTGGACAACACTCTCCCCTCTCGTTGCTATGCATCACCATGATCTTGCGTGTGCGTAGGAATTTTTTTGAAATTACTACGTTCCCCAACAGTGGCATCCGAGCCTGGTTTTATGCGTAGATGTCATATGCACGAGTAGAACACAAGTGAGTTGTGGGTGATATAAGTCATACTGCTTACCAGGATGTCATACTTTGGTTCGGCGGTATTGTTGGATGAAGCGGCCCGGACCGACATTACGCGTACGCTTACACGAGACTGGTTCTACCGACGTGCTTTGCACACAGGTGGTTGGCGGGCGTCAGTTTCTCCAACTTTAGTTGAACCGACTGTGGCTACGCCCGATCCTTGCGAAGGTTAAAACAGCACCAACTTGACAAACTATCGTTGTGGTTTTGATGTGTAGGTAAGAACGGTTCTTGCTCAGCCCGTAGCAGCTACGTAAAACTTGCAACAACAAAGTAGAGGACGTCTAACTTGTTTTTGCAAGGCATGCTGTGATGTGATATGGTTAAAGCATGATGCTAAATTTTATTGTATGAGATGATCATGTCTTGTAACCGAGTTATCAGCAACTGGCAGGAGCCATATGGTTGTCGCTTTATTGTATGCAATGCAATCGCCCTGTAATGCTTTACTTTATCACTAAGCGGTAGCGATAGTCGTAGAAGCATAAGATTGGCGAGACGACAACGATGCTACGATGGAGATCAAGGTGTCGCGCCGGTGACTATGGTGATCATAACGGTGCTTCGGAGATGGAGATCACAAGCACAAGATGATGATGTCCATATCATATCACTTATATTGATTGCATGTGAAGTTTATCTTTTGTGCGTCTTATCTTGCTTTGAATGACGGTAGCATTATAAGATGATCTCTCACTAAATTTCAAGATAAAAGTGTTCTCCCTGAGTATGCACTGTTGCCAAAGTTCGTCGTGCCCAGACACCACGTGATGATCGGGTGTGATAAGCTCTACGTCCATCTACAACGGGTGCAAGCCAGTTTTGCACACGCAGAATACTCAGTTAAACTTGACGAGCCTAGCATATGCAGATATGGCCTCGGAACACTGAGACCGAAAGGTCAAGCATGAATCATATAGTAGATATGATCAACATAGTGATGTTCACTGTTGAAAGCTACTCCATTTCACGTGATGATCGGTTGTGGTTTAGTTGATTTGGATCATGCGATCACTTAGAGGATTAGAGGGATGTCTATCTAAGTGGGAGTTCTTAAGTAATATGATTAATTGAACTTAAATTTATCATGAACTTAGTACCTGATAGTATCTTGCCTGTCTATGTTGATTGTAGATAGATGGCCCGTGCTGTTGTTCCGTTGAGCTTTAATGCGTTCCTTGAGAAAGCAAAGTTGAAAGATGATGGTAGAAATTACACGGACTAGGTCCATAACTTGAGGATTATCCTCATTGCTGCACAGAAGAATTACATCCTGGAAGCACCGCTAGGTGCCAAACCTGCTGTAGGAGCAACACCAGATGTTATGAACGTCTGGCAGAGCAAACCTGATGACTACTCGATAGTTCAGTGTGCCATGCTTTACGGCTTAGAACTGGGACTTTAACGACGTTTTGAACGTCATGGAGCATATGAGATGTTCCAGGAGTTGAAGTTAATATTTCAAAAGAATTCCCGGATTGAGAGATATGAAGTCTCCAATAAGTTCTACAGCTGCAAGATGGAGGAGAATAGTTCTGTCAGTGAGCATATACTCAAGATGTCTGGGTACTGCAATCACTTGATTCAACTGGGAGTTAATCTTTCGGATGATAGCATCATTGACAGAATTCTTCAATCACTGCCACCAAGCTACAAAAGCTTCATGATGAACTATAACATGCAAGGGATGGATAAGACGATTCCCGAGCTCTTCGCAATGCTAAAGGCTGCGGAGGTAGAAATCAAGAAAGAGCATCAAGTGTTGATGGTCAATAAGACCACCAGTTTCAAGAAAAAGGGCAAAGGGAAGAAGAAGGGGAACTACAAGAAGAATAGCAAACAAGTTGCTGCTCATGAGAAGAAACCCAAGTCTGGACCTAAGCCTGAGACTGAGTGTTTCTACTGCAAACAGACTGGTCACTGGAAGCGGAACTGCCCCAAGTATTTTGGCAGATAAGAAGGATGGCAAGCTGAACAAAGGTATATGTGATATACATGTTATTGATGTGTACCTTACCAGAGCTCGCAGTAGCACCTAGGTATTTGATACTGGTTCTGTTGCTAATATTTGCAACTCAAAACAGGGACTACGGATTAAGTGAACACTAGCCAAGCACGAGGTGACGATGCGCGTGGGAAACGGTTCCGAAGTCGATGTGATCGCCGTCGGCACGCTACCTTTACATCTACTTTCGGGATTAGTATTAGACCTAAATAATTGTTATTTGGTGCCAGCATTGAGCATGAACATTATATCTGGATCTTGTTTGATGCGAGACAGTTATTCATTTAAATCAGAGAATAATGGTTGTTATATTTATATGAGTAATACCTTTTATGGTCATGCACCCTTAAAGAGTGGTCTATTTTTGATAAATCTCGATAGTAGTGATACACATATTCATAATATTGAAACCAAAAGATTCAGAGTTGATAATGACAGTGCAACTTATTTGTGGCACTGACGTTTAGGTCATATCGGTGTAAAGCACATGAAGAAACTCCATGCTGATGGACTTTTGGAAGCACTTGATTATGAATCACATGTTACTTGCGAACCGTGCCTCATGGGCAAGATGACTAAAACGCCATTCTCCGGAACTATGGAGCGAGCAACTGATTTATTGGAGATCATACATACTGATGTATGTGGACCAATGAATATTGAGGCTCGCGGCGGGTATCGTTATTTTCTCACCTTCACAGATGATTTACGCAGATATGGGTATATCTACTTAATGAAACATAAGTCTGAAACATTAGAAAAGTTCAAAGAATTTCAGAGTGAAGTTGAAAATCATCGTAACAAGAAAATAAAGTTTCTACGATCTGATCGTGGAGGAGAATATTTGAGTTACGAGTTTGGTATACATTTGAAACAATGCGGAATAGTTTCGCAACTCACGCCACCCGAAACACCACAGCGTATTGGTGTGTCCAAACGTCGTAATCGTACTTTAGTAGATATGGTGCGATCTATGATGTCTCTTACTAATTTACCACTATCATTTTGGGGTTATGCTTTAGAGACGGCCGCATTCACGTTAAATAGGGCACCATCAAAATCCGTTGAGACGACGCCTTATGAACTGTGGTTTGGCAAGAAACCAAAGTTGTCGTTTCTTAAATTTTGGGGCTGCGATGCTTATGTCAAAAAGCTTCAACCTGATAAGCTCGAACCCAAATCGGAGAAATGTGTCTTCATAGGATACCCAAAGGAGACTGTCGGGTACACCTTCTATCACAGATCCGAAGCCAAGACATTCGTTGCTAAGAATGGATCCTTTCTAGAGAAGGAGTTTCTCTCAAAAGAAGTGAGTGGGAGGAAAGTAGAACTTGATGAGGTAACCATACCTGCTCCCTTATTGGAAAGTAGTTCATCACAGAAACCGGTTCCTGTGACGTCTATACCAATTAGTGAGGAAGTTAATGATGATGATCATGGAACTTCAGATCAAGTTGTTACTGAACCTCGTAGGTCAACCAGAGTAAGATCCGAACTAGAGTGGTACGGTAATCCTGTTCTGGAGGTTATGTTACTAGACCATGACGAACCTACGAACTATGAAGAAGCGATGGTGAGCCCAGATTCCGAAAAATGGCTTGAGGCCATGAAATCTGAGATGGGATCCATGTATGAGAACAAAGTGTGGACTTTGGTTGACTTCCCCGTTGATCGGCAAGCCATTGAGAATAAATGGATCTTCAAGAAGAAGACTGACGCTGACGGTAATATTATTGTCTATAAAGCTCGACTTGTTGCAAAAGGTTTTCGACAAGTTGAAGGGATCGACTACGATGAGACCTTCTTACCCGTAGCGATGCTTAAGTCAGTCCGAATCATGTTAGCAATTGCCGCATTTTATGATTATGAAATTTGGCAAATGGATGTAAAAACTGCATTCCTGAATGGATTTCTGGAAGAAGAATTGTATATGATGCAACCGGAAGGTTTTGTCGATCCAAAGGGAGCTAACAAAGTGTGCAAGCTCCAGCGATCCATTTATGGACTGGTGCAAGCCTCTCAGAGTTGGAATAAACGCTTTGATAGTGTGATCAAAGCATTTGGTTTTGTACAAACTTTTGGAGAAGCCTGTATTTACAAGAAAGTGAGTGGGAGTGAGGGAGTCCTGGGTTAGGGGGTCTCCGGAGAGCCGGACTATCTCCATTGGCCGGACTGTTAGACTATGAAGATACAAGATTGAAGACTTCGTCTCGTGTCCGGATGGGACTCTACTTGGCGTGGAAGGCAAGCTAGGCAATACGTATATGGATATCTCCTCTTTTGTAACCGACCTTGTGTAACCCTAACCCTCTCCAGTGTCTATATAAACCGAAGGGTTTTAGTCCGTAGGACAGCAATCACAACATACAATCATACCATAGGCTAGCTTTTAGGGTTTAGCCTCTCTGATCTCGTGGTAGATCTACTCTTGTAACACCCATATCATCAATGTCAATCAAGCAGGACGTAGGGTTTTACCTCCATCAAGAGGGCCCGAACCTGGGTAAAACTTCGTGTCCCTTGCCTCCTGTTACCATCCGGCCTAGACGCACAGTTCGGGACCCCCTACCCGAGATCTGCCGGTTTTCACACCGACATTGGTGCTTTCATTGGGAGTTCCTCTGTGTTGTCACTGTTAGGCTTGATGGCTCCTACTATCATCGATAGCGATGCCGTCCAGGGTGAGACCTTTCTCCCCGGACAGATCTTCGTATTCGGCGGCTTTGCACTGCGGGCTAATTCACTTGGCCATCTGGAGCAGAATTAAAGCTACGCCCCTGGCCATCAGGTCAGATTTGGAAGTTTGAACTACACGGCCGACGTCCGCGGGGACTTGATCTTCAATGGATTAGAGCCAGAGCCGGGCGCGCCGCACTGTCTCGATGGGTATGACCTAGCTCTGCCACCGGACGGTACTCCAGAGGCCGCGCCCACACTACGCCAATTGAGGACGGGTGGCTAGACACCGCCTCAGGGGCTGCAGTCTCAACGGCGATCGAGCCGAACACCAGTATAATCCTCTGCGCAGCCCGTGACTCCAAGGTGCCGGACTCTCTTCCGGACCCCGAACCATCCGCGCCCCTGCCAATCGAATCCGAGTGGGCGCCGATCATGGAATTCATTGCTGCGGTTATCTTTCAGCACTCGCCCTTCGGCGACATTCTGAATTCACTAAGGTCTCTCTCTTTGTCAGGAGAGCCCTGGCCGGATTATTGCCAACATGACTGGGATGCGGACGACGAAGAAATTCGACGCCCACCCACCACCCACTTTGTAGTTACTGTCGATGATTTAACCGACATGCTCGACTTCGACCCCGCAGACATCGACGGTATGGACAACGATGCGGGAGGCAAAGATGAACCACCGCCCATAGGGCGCTGGACGTCCACTTCATCATATGACGTATACATGGTGGACACACCAAAAGAAGACGATGACGAGGAACGGAAGGACGCACCGAAGGTTTGTTCCCTCGAGAAGCAGTCAAAGCAGCGGCGCAAGCGCCGCCCCAAATCCCACCTCGCCACAAACAACGATCACACGGACCCAGCATTGGAGCAGGGCGAACCACTGCCAGACCACGGCAATACGAAGAATCAAACCAAACAAACCAGTTATGTCAAAGATAATAGTCCGGACGACACAACGCCGGACAGGCACCCGGAGCAGCAGAATGCCCGTCAAAGGCTTGTTGCCACCGCGAGGAGTCTAAAAAAGCAGAAGCAAAGGCTCAAGGCTGCGCAGGACACACTCCAAATCAGATGGAGTAAAGTACGCAACATATCAGCGAAGTACGACGACAATCGCCCCAGCAAGAGCTACCCAAAGCGGAAGTTGCTACCTGAATTCGATGAGGAGGCCTCAGACCCCTCACAACCAAAAATCAAAACGGCCACCTGGCCGGATAGACGACCTGACGGCCAACATCAAGCGGCAAACAATGCCACTCACAAGCCAATACGCGATCCACGCGAGGGCTCGCACCAAAATGACGGCGCAACCATATCCATCTACGGACCACGCAAGCACACCCCAGCTTACAATGTACCACAACAAACATCCGAACAACGCGGCACACCCAGATACAGGGGTGCAGCAGACCCCCTATGTTTCACCGATGAGGTGATGGACCATGAATTTCCAGAGGGATTCAAACCCGTAAACATAGAGGCATACGACGGAACAACAGACCCTGGGGTCTGGATTGAGGATTATATCCTCCATATCCATATGGCTCGAGGAGATGACCTCCACACCATCAAGTACTTACCCCTCAAGCTCAAAGGGCCGCCCACCACTGGCTTAAAGGCCTCCCTGAAAACTCCATCAGAAGTTGGGAAGAGCTTGAAGACGCTTTTCGGGCAAATTTTCAAGGAACTTATGTCCGACCTCCGGACGCGGACGATTTGAGCCATATAACTCAACAGCCCGGAGAGTCAGCCTGGAAACTTTGGAACAGGTTCCATACTAAAAAGAACCAAATTGTCGACTGTCTGGACGCCGAAGCCTTGGCGGCGTTTAAACATAGCGTCCGTGACGAATGGCTCACCATACACCTCGGCCAAGAAAAGCCGAGAATGATGGCAGCATTAACAAGCCTCATGACCCGCTTTTGCGCAGGTGAGGATAGCTGGCTAGCCAGATGCAGCACCAACGACCCCAGTACATCTGAAGTTAGAGATGGAAACGGGAAATCACGGCGCAACAGCAATAACAAACGCCGAAACAAAAGAGACAGCATGAAGAGCATGGCAGTAAACGCCGGATTCAAAAGCTCTCGGCCAGGTCAGAAGTCGCCCTCTAAAGGCGCCAGAGACGAACTATCCAGCCTGAACAAAATTCTGGACCAAACATGTCAGGTCCATAGCACCCCTGGCAAACCAGCCAATCATATCCATAGAGAATGTTTGGTCTTCAAGCAGTCCGGCAAGCTCAACACCGTACACAAGGGGGAGGATACACCAAGCGAAGATCAGGATGAGCCTCTCAAGGGAGACGCTGGGGAACAAAAGAAATTTCCACCAGAAGTCAAAACAGTAAACGGCGTGATTACTCAGCATGTATCCGGCGTGCAGGATGGCCTGCCCTGGTATTAGACCCAATAATTGGCGGATACCGCTTTGCACGAGTCCTGATGGACGGTGGCAGCAGTCTAAACCTGATATACCAGGATACAATCCGTGAAATGGGGATAGACCCAACAAAAATTTGCCATAGCAATATTACCTTTAAAGGAGTAACGCCAGGCCTAGGGGCTCGTTGCACGGACTCCCTGCTACTAAAAGTTATATTCGGCCTCCCCGATAACTTCCGTAGCGAACATCTAACCTTCCACATCGCTCCGTTCCAAAGTGGCTATCAAGCACTACTTGGACGCGAAGCTTTTGCTCGCTTTAATGCAATACCACACTACGCTTCCCTCACACTCAAGATGCCCGGTCCACGTGGCATCATTACAGTGAACGGAAGTATTAAGCGAACTCTACGCGTCGAAGAGCGTGCGACTGCCCTGGCAGCCGCACACTAAAAATAGCCCCACCAGCTAAAGCATTTAGCAGGTCGTCACGACCTCGGACACGACTAGATGAGTCTGACGCAGCCATATGCAATTTATACCGGATCAATAATCACACCCCTATTACAAATACAAGGGGCTCCACGAGCGTAGACAAGCGGCGATTCTTACTTACCTAGAATTATAAATAATTTCTTTAAAAAACTATCTTTTCGCATGACAGCTTTCTTCACCTCAGCTCCTCTCTTTTACAGATGATCATCGTGCTACACCTGTCCAGGATACGGCACAACAGAGACACAGGCGCAGACGTGCAGCAGGGACCCGCTCCAAGGATTCTTTTTAGATTAAGACCCTGCGTAAAACTTTTTTACTGTCTCTTGTTGATACATATCCACCGACTTCTCAACAAAATTGAGAAGGATGCTAATGTGTTGGCATGTGGCCACGTCAGAATAATGCACGTACCTGGACACAAGGGGCTTCTTACAAGCGGCACTATTTCATCCCGGTTTATACCATAAAGACCGAATACCTTAGGGAGTGTTCGGCGTCGCGAGTTCGGCCTTATATGCATCAGCTCCGAATCATTGTCTTTCGTCAAATGTTGGGTTTGCCCGGCTCCTTTGTTTTGGTGCCTTACATTCCGCTTTACGGGCTAAGGTAGCACCAGGAGAACTACTGCGATTGTGCCCTGGTTCATCCAGACGAGCGCCTCGGTAGAGAAAGCCGAAAACTGACTGTCATGATATAGCGTGAGACTGGTCAACCACTCGATGACCTATCGGAATGTTAGAATTCCTCCGCCTTAACGAAGGGCCACTTTCCGGCCAGGCATATACGCACCCCGTGATCGAGAGAGTGCGGAGCCACCAAGGGCCATCTAGTAGCCCCACTGTCAAACTCCTATGGCTAAGTGAAAGTGTTCAAGCATTATAGTCCGATTGCCTCGCTCGCTGCGCTATCACGTCCTTATCTGGACCAAGACGTTGGGTTAAGTGTGAACACGCGTTTTTTGCGAGTACCTCCGCATTATATGCGTGGGGGTTGAAGCTGACGGCTGCAATCTTTCAGGTTATACACATGTATACATAAACGGCCGCACATGAGGCATCATACTACTTCCAAGCAAAAGTATAAACACAACCTTATAAAAACTTCATAAAAGCATTATGCTTACAATGAGAATACATATCACTCAAACATAATATTTTTCGAGCACTGGGCCTCTATCAAACGAGCACCCTCGAGAACTTCCTCGAAATAGTGTTCGGCAGCCACACGGCCTATGGCCGAACCCTGCGCCGCAACAGTGGTAGCGTCCATCTCCGCCCAGTATGCTTTAACACGGGCAAGGGCCATCCGCGAGCCTTCTATGCACGCCGACCTCTTCATCGCATTAATGCGCGGCACCGCATCAAGGAGCTGCTGCACTAAGCCGAAATAGCTATTCGGTTTAGGCCCTTCCGGCCATAGTTGATCCACAACAGGCCTCGTGGCGAGTCCGGACAACCTATTCAGTTCGGCCCATTCGGCTAGCTGGTCAGTCAATGAAAGCGGACGCTCTGGAACGTGGAATTGCGTCCAGAACAGCTTGTCCACTTCACGATCTGTCTAACCTCGGAAGTACTTGGCCGCATCGGCAGCGCTCGCCGCCAAATCCATATACGCATCTGCCGAGCTCCACAGCCGATCCAGAGGGGCATACCATGGATCCCCGAACTTCCTCCGTAACATGAAGGGTTTTCCAGCCGCAATATCCCCGGCTTCCCGCAGCTCCTCCTCCTTCGCTCTCATAGCAGAACGGGTGTCTTTGTCTACCGCCGCGGCCTTCTCAAGGTCCGTTGCCTTCGCTTGGTTCTCTTTCTCAAGGACCTGGCAACGGTCGGCAGTGTCTTTCAATTCTACGGCCATCTTGGCCATCTTCTCTTGGCTCTCGCAATGTGCGTCCTTCTCGGCTTTCAACTCTTCGGCCGCCTTCAAAGCAGCCGCATTACTACTCCTCGCTTGTTCCTTGGCTCGGGCAAGTTCCGCTCGCAAGGCTTCCACGGTGGCAGCTCCATCTGCAGTCACAACATATTAATGATACTGGCATTATGCTGCTCTTACTATGTGGCGTTCACCGGATAATAACACTTACCCTGTGCCTCGTCAAGCGTCTTGTTAACAAGCTCGATGTCGGCGTCTACCGCATCCAGTTGCCGTTTTAATTGGGCAAACTCCCTAGTCCGGCTAGCCACCGGAGATCCCACCACCTGCACATAAAGGCAGATTGGTTATTGCCTGGGTATTTGATCCTCTGTTCGCCGCCATTCTCGACGACAATCAGAGTCTCAGGGGCTACTATAACATGTGCGGTATTATCACATATTATCTCACATACCTCAAAGCCTGTCAATAGACTCATAACGGCTTCATGTAATCCGCTTTCAATGGCCGAGATTCTCTCCATCACCATACCCATCAGCGTACGGTGCTCTTCTGAGATGGCCGCTCGCCCCATCAACTCCCTCAGAACGTCCGACTGCACACCAAACGGTGCCGGACTCTTTCGTATGCTCTTTTCGGGAGCCGGACACTAGGGACCTTGGGGGTCTACGGGATTATCTTCTGGCCTCACCGGATCCGGAGAGGCCCTCCACGACGACACTGCGGGGTCGCCCTCTTCTGGAGCGGAGGAGTCCGGGGGAGGCGTTTCGCTCTCCATCATCTCTGGAAGAAGATCCCCCGAAGACGAGCTCATTTGAGAGGGGCTGAGGCCCAAACTGCAAGATAGATGCGGTGGTTATTTTCTCAGAGGAAAAAGATAACATACCCTTACTACTAAAATATTTTGGATCACTTACAACTCGTTGGAGGGCTGATCCCCCCGCGGACTCTGCGCGGCCAAAGCACCCCCCAAGGCAGGACCCTCAGTGGGAGACATCTTCTCCCATTTGGAGGCTTCGGCTTCCGGATCCTCGGAAGCAGTCCTTTTCCTCCCCCGATCATCCTCCTTCATGGAGACGCTCGCTCCCTCGGTTGGAGCGGATAGCAATGGGGGCCCGCGTTCGCCCATATTATCTCCCTCAGTATCTTCCTTCAAGGGCTCTGGACAAGGTGCGACCTCGAGCATCTTCTCCAATACCGGATTTTCCAAACCCTCGGGGAGGGGAGCCAAGAACCGGATCATCTTCGCCTTTGTTAGCCAGTCCTGGTCAAAAAGCGGACTCTCAGAAATAACTTCGAATAAAAGACAGCATGTTCGGCGAGGGGATTTCTTACTTGTTCGGCGGCGCGGTTACTGCTCAGGCCCGCGTCCTCGGTGATATCCGGACATTCCACTTGGGGTCCGAAGAATGACTTGTACATCTCCTCGTGCGTCAGGCCGAGGAAACTTTGAATGTCACGTGGCCCCTCTGGGTTGAACTCCCACAAACGCAGGGGCCGGCGTTTGCAAGTCTGGACTTGGCGAACCAGCATAACTTGTATCACCGCAACCAAATTGAAATCTCCCTTGAAGAGATCTCGGATGCGGCTTTGCAGTACAGGCACGTCCTTGGCTGGACCCCAGCTCAGACCCCTGCTAATCCATGACATCAGTTGTGGTGGGGGGCCCGAGCGGAAAGCGGGGGCAGCCGCCCACTTGGTACTTCCGGGAGCCGTGACGTAAAACCACTCCCATTGCCATAATTCGGGAACCTCTGGAAAGGAACCTCTCGGCCATGGAGCTCCTGCCATCTTGCCTATTGATGCACCTCCGCACGCTGCTTGTTGCCCCTCGATCATCTTCGGCCTTACTTCAAAGGTCTTGAGCCACATGCCAAAGTGAGGGGTAACGCGGAGAAAGGCCTCACACATGACAATAAATGCCGTAATGTGGAGAAAGGAGTCCGGGGCTAGATCGTGGAAATCTAACCCATAATAGAACATCAAGCCCCTGACGAAAGGATCCAGGGTGAGTCCTAGACCTCGGAGGAAGTGGGAGATGAACACAACATTCTCGTTGGGTTCGGGAGTAGGGACGACCTGCCCTTTAGCAGGCAGCCGATGCGAAACCTCGGCGGTCAGATATCTGGCCTCCCTCAACTTCTTAATTTCCTCTTCCGTAACGGAAGAGGGCGTCCATCAGCCTTGAAGGTTGGATCCGGACATGGTTGAAGGTCCAGAGCACCTAACCTGAGCTTTGGGTGTTAGAACTCGAGGCGGGGGAAGGGTTTGGTTGAGCACGGGAGGGGAAAAGCGAAAACCTTGTCCCCTTATAAAGAGGGTGAATATCAAGAGTCCTCTCCGTAGCCGTTTAGGACTTACCTATAATCTAGGAGTCCTAGACACGGTTGGGTTACCCACGAACCGCATTAATGAGAATCCCGTAATTAGGGAACACGATCTCCGCTTCGGCAAGACGTGTCGAGAAACTGCCTCGCGTTATGTGTGGGGCTGGTTAAATGAAACGGTTCGAATAATCACCGGGCCATGACATGACGTCATGTTACCAAAACAAGCTAGCGGATTAGATCTGCGAAGACATTATTCTTTCTACGGTGAAATGTGAAACTTATTTTGCAGGGTCGGACACTATCCTCGTATTCAAATTCTTCTGTGATGTATTCAGAGAAGGAACCCGCCTTGCAATGACGAAGACAACTGCGCGCCGGACTCATCGTCATTGAAGCCTGGTTCAGGGGCTACTGAGGGAGTCCTGGACTAGGGGGTCTCCGTACAGCCGGACTATCTCCATTGGCCGGACTGTTAGACTATGAAGATACAAGATTGAAGACTTCGTCTCATGTCCGGATGGGACTCTACTTGGCGTGGAAGGCAAGCTAGGGAATACGTATATGGATATCTCCTCCTTTGTAACCGACCTTGTGTAACCCTAACCCTCTCCGGTGTCTATATAAACCGAAGGGTTTTAGTCCGTAGGACAGCAATCACAACATACAATCATACCATAGGCTAGCTTTTAGGGTTTAGCCTCTCTGATCTCGTGGTAGATCTACTCTTGTAACACCCATATCATCAATATCAATCAAGCACGACGTAGGGTTTTACCTCCATCTAGAGGGCCCGAACCGGGGTAAAACTTCGTGTCCCTTGCCTCCTGTTACCATCCGACCTAGATGCACAGTTCAGGACGCCCTACCCGAGATCCGCCGGTTTTGACACCGACCGGGAGCTCTGTAGCATTTCTGATATTATATGTGGATGACATATTGCTGATTGGAAATGATATAGAATTTCTGGATAGCATAAAGGGATACTTGAATAAGAGTTTTCAATGAAAGACCTCGGTGAAGCTGCTTATATATTGGGCATCAAGATCTATAGAGATAGATCAAGATGCTTAATTGGACTTTTACAAAGCACATACCTTGACAAAGTTTTAAAGAAATTCAAAATGGATCATGCAAAGAAAGGGTTCTTGCATGTGTTACAAGGTGTGAAGTTGAGTAAGACTCAATGCCCGACTGCTGCAGAAGATAAAGAGAAGATGAAAGATGTTCCCTATGCTTCAGCCATAGGCCCTCTCATGTATGCAATGTTGTGTACCAGACCTGATCTGTGCCTTGCTATAAGTCTAGCAGGGAGGTATCAAAGTAATCCAGGAGTGGATCACTGGACAGCGGGCAAGAACATCCTAAAATACCTGAAAAGGACTAAGGATATGTTTCTCGTTTATGGAGGTGACAAAGACCTCATTGTAAATGGTTACATTGATGCAAGCTTTGACACTGATCCGTACGATTCTAAATCGCAAACCGGATACGTGTTTACATTGAATGGTGGAGCTGTCAGTTGGTGCAGTTCTAAACAAAGCGTCGTGGCGGGATCTACGTGTGAAGCGGAGTACATAGCTGCTTCAGAAGCAACAAATGAAGGAGTCTGGATGAAGGAGTTCATATCCGATCTAGGTGTCATACCTAGTGCATCGGGTCCAATGAAAATCTTTTGTGACAATATAGGAGCAATTGCCTTGGTGAAGGAATCCAGATTTCACAAGAGAACCAAGCACATCAACAGATGCTTCAATTCCATCCGGGATCTAGTCCAGGTGGGATACATAGAAATTTGCAAAATACATACGGATCTGAATGTTGCAGACCCGTTGACTAAGCCTCTTCCACGAGCAAAACATGATCAGCACCAAGACTCCATGGGTGTTAGAATCATTACTGTGTAAGCTAGATTATTGACTCTAGTGCAAGTGGGAGACTGAAGGAAATATGCCCTAGAGGCAATAATAAAGTTATTATTTATTTCCTTATATCGTGATAAATGTTTATTATTCATGCTAGAATTGTATTAACCGGAAACATAATACTTGTGTGAATACATAGACAAACAGAGTGTCACTAGTATGCCTCTACTTGACTAGCTCATTGATCAAAGATGGTTATGTTTCCTAGCCATAGACATGAGTTGTCATTTGATTAATGGGATCACATCATTAGGAGAATGATGTGATTGACTTGAGCCATTCCGTTAGCTTAGCACTCGATCGTTTATTATGTTGCTATTGCTTTCTTCATGACTTATACATGTTCCTAAGACTATGAGATTATGCAACTCCCGTTTACCGGAGGAACACTTTGTGTGCTACCAAACGTCACACCGTAACTGGGTGATTATAAAGGTGCTCTAGAGGTGTCTCCGAAGGTACTTGTTGGGTTGGCGTATTTCGAGATTAGGATATGTCACTCCGATTGTCGGAGAGGTATCTCTGAGCCCACTCGGTAATACACATCACTTAAGCCTTGCAAGAATTGCAACTAATGAGTTAGTTGCAGGAAGATGTATTACAGAATGAGTAAAGAGACTTGCCGGAAACTAGATTGAACTAGGTATTGAGATACCGACGATCGAATCTCAGGCAAGTAACATACCGATGACAAAGGGAACAACGTATGTTGTTATGCGGTCTGACCGATAAAGATCTTCGTAGAATATGTGGGAGCCAATATGAGCATCTAGGTTCCGCTATTGGTTATTGACCGGAGACGTGTCTCGGTCATGTCTACATAGTTCTCGAACCCGTAGGGTCCGCACGCTTAAAGCTTCGATGACGGTTATATTATGAGTTTATGAGTTTTGATGTACCGAAGGTTGTTCGGAGTCCCGGATATGATCACGGATATAATGAGGAGTCTCGAAATGGTTGAGACATGAAGATTGATATATTGGAAGCCTATATTTGGATATCGAAAATGTTCCGGGTGAAATCGGGATTTTACCGGAGTACCGAGGGGTTACCGGAACCCCCCGGGGGCTTAATGGGCCATAGTGGGCCTTAGTGGAGAAGAGGAGAGATGGCTAGGGTAGGGCCGTGTGCCCCTCCCCCTCTAGTCCGAATAGGACAAGGAGAGGGGGGCGGCGCCCCCCTTTGCTTCCTCTCTCCCTCCTCTCTCCCCCCTTCTCCTAATCCAACAAGGAAGGGAGGGAGTCCTACTCCCAGTGGGAGTAGGACTCCTCCTGGCGCGCCTACTCCTGGCCGGCCGCACCTCCCCCCTTGCTCCTTTATATACGGGGGCAGGGGGGCACCCAATAGACACAACAATTGATTTGATCTTTTAGCTGTGTGCGGTTCCCCCCTCCACCATAGTCAACCTCGATAATACTGTAGCGGTGCTTAGGCGAAGCCCTGTGTCGGTAGAACATCATCATCGTCACCATGCCGTCGTGCTGACGAAACTCTCCCTCAACACTCGGCTAGATCTGAGTTCGAGGGACCTCATTGGGCTAAACGTGTGCTGAACTTGGAGGTGCCGTGCGTTCGGTACTTGATCGGTCGGATCATGAAGACGTACGACTACATCAACCGCGTTGTGCTAAGCTTCCGCTTTCGGTCTATGAGGGTACATGGACAACACTCTCCCCTCTCATTGCTATGCATCACCATGATCTTGCGTGTGCGTAGGAATTTTTTTGAAATTACTACGTTCCCCAACATTTATTACCCCATACGGGCCATTCTGCTTCAATACCATGCCCTTTGGGCTCAACAACGCCGGCGCCACATATCAACGCATGATTCAAACATGCCTGGAGAAACAGATTGGCAAAACAGTAGAAGCTTACGTTGATGACGTCGCCATCAAAACCAGGCACGTGGAAACACTAATAGATGACTTATGTCTTACATTCGACAACCTCAGGGCGTATGACATCAAGCTCAACCCGGAAAAGTTTGTCTTCGGCGTCCCCGCTGGAAAACTGCTGGGCTTCATCGTCTCCAATAGGGGAATCGAAGCAAATCCAGCCAAAATCCAAGCTTTGTCACAATTGGCTAAGCCAACAGACCTTAAGCAAGTTCAAAAACTTGCAGGTTGCATGGCAGCTCTAAGCCGCTTTATCTCCAGATTAGGAGAAAAGGCACTGCCACTCTATTGCCTTTTACGGCGAACCAACCACTTCGAGTGGACGGACGCGGCAATAGCCGGACTGGAAGAAATAAAAACCCTTCTTGCGAGCAATCCAATCCTGGCCGCACCAAACGCCGGCGAACCAATGTTATTATACATATCGGCAACACCTCAGGTGGTGAGCGTCGTACTCGTCGTTGAACGAGAACAGGACGGACATAAATTCCCGCTCCAGAAGCCAGTATACTACGTATCTACTGTCCTTACACCATGCAAATCTTGGTACCCTCATTATCAAAAAACTAGCATATGCGGTCTTCATGGCATCCCGAAAGCTCCGTCACAACTTCCAGGAGTGTTCAATCACGGTGGCCTCCGAAGTACCACTCAACGACATTATAAACAACCGCGATGCTACAGGATGGATTGCCAAATGGGCCATTGAGCTCCTGCCATTTGACATTACATATAAACCATGTCGAGCTATCAAATCCCAAGTACTGGCCGACTTCATTGCCGAATGGACAGAGGCCGAACTCCCTAAAGAGTACGACACATACTCCAATTGGGGCGTGCACTTCGACGGCTCCAAAATGCTGGCAGGGTTAGGAGCGGGTGTCGTTCTAACATCCCCTACCGGAGACGTCGTCCAGTACGTTCTCCAAATACTATACACAGACTCCAATAATGCAGCCGAATACGAGGCCTTATTGCATGGTCTCCGGATGGCTGTCTCCATGGGCATACAACGCCTAGAAGTGCGCGGGGACTCAAACTTTGCAATATCTCAAATAAATGGAGATTTCGATGCTAAAGATCTCATGATGGCAGCGTATAGTAACGCAGTCATAAAAATGTCAGCCCGGTTCGAGGGGCTCGAGTTCCATCATGTGGCTTGAGAAAGTAATCAAGCGGCGGATGTTCTTGCTCGTATTGGCTCTAAGCGCGACCCTGTCCCACCTAATATCTTCCTGGAAAGGCTCTTTAAGCCATCTGTGGTGTGGTAGGGAGAAAATAGCAATACTAGTCCAGACCGAAACATAACCCCAGATCCCGAAAACACCGACATAACACCGTCGCCGCATCTCATCATTGCAGTCATTGCCCCATGGACCGAACCCTTCCTAGCCTACCTTAATAGGAAGGAGCTTCCTGAGGACCAGAATGAGGCCTGCTGCATTGTCCGGCCCTCAAAGGCGTACAAGGTTCATGATGGAGAGCTCTACAAGAAAAGCGCCACCGGAGTCCTTCAACGATGTATATCCGAGGAAGAGGGGCGGCAGCTCTTGGCTGAAATTCATGCCGGACTCGGCCGCCACCATGCCGCAGCTCGGGCCCTTGTTAGCAAGGTCTTCCGTACATGGTTTTATTGGCCAACGGCCCAAGCGGATGCACAGGACCTTGTCCAACGTTGCGTCGGATGCCAACTATTTGCCAATCAAAGCCATATACCCCCACTGCCCTACAAACAATCCTCATCACTTGGCCTTTCGCGGTCTGGGGACTCGACATGGTTGGACCCCTTAAAGGGGGAAGCCACAAGAAAAAATATCTGCTGGTTATGGTGGATAAATTCACTAAGTGGATAGAGGCTAAACCGGTCAAAACGGCTGAGTCCGGCCCGGTAATAGACTTCATATCCGATGTTGTGCACCGTTATGGTGTCCCACACAGCATAATCACTGACAACGGCTCCAATTTCACAGCCGACGAGGTAAAAACCTGGTGTACTAATCTGGGCCCGTCTACCACCCACAAACCAACGGTCAAGTCGAATGCGCCAACGGTCTTATTATGAGTGGCATCAAGCCCAGACTAGTGTGGTCTTTGAAAGAATCAGACAAGCACTGGGTTGAGAAGCTCGACTCCGTACTCTGGGGGCTGCGGACCATGCCCAACCGTACTACCAGGTACACACCTTTCTTCATGGTGTATGGTGCAGAGGCCGTATTGCCCTGCAATATTATTCACGACTCACCTAGAGTGCGTATGTACAAAGAGAGAGAAGCCGAGCTCGATCGGCAGGACAGCCTAGATGCCTTGGAAGGAGGAAGGCAATGTCGCAAAAGCCCGTTCAGCAGTTTACCAACAGGAGGCTCGAAGATATCAAAGCAGAGAAGTACGGACCAAGACTTACAACGTTGGCGAACTCGTTCTACGCCTCTCGGAGAAGAAAAAGGACAAACTCAAGCCCAAATGGGAGGGTCCCTTCATAATTGACGAAGTTCTCATCGGAGCAGCGTACCGTCTTCGCGGTGCATCAGACAATCGCCTCGAGCCGAACCCCTAGAACGCAGCCAGACTCCGGAGATTCTAGCCTAGCGCTAAACCCCTTGTTCGTCTCCTCCGCCCCTGTAGTTTCCATCATTTTTTCTCTCTTTTCCGATTACTTTCTTCTTTCTCGCTTTAAAGCTTTGGTGCATCTAGACCGCACACCATCGGCACATACATCTTTAAACATGTACGCCACTCATACCTGGGGCCTTCTCGGACAGAAGTTCTTGTCATTCCTTGAGCATCAAGCTCCTCACATATGAGTTTTTCCATATGTACCTTTTCTTTGCCATTACATGCATCGATATGACTTAAGTTTTGGCCAAGCTGGGTTGCCTGGCTCCAGTGCTTATGCCCTATGTTCCTGTTAGTTCGGCTAGGGCATAAAGGGAGCACCTCTGCGATTGTTACTGCCGGGTCATCCAGATGTGTACCTCAGACTGGGTGAAGCCGAAAGCTAGTGTTCTTAAGGGAATATTCGGTCGGTGAATTAAAGATGTTTTTAAAAAAACTCACTCCATTGTGCACCCCCAGAAGTTATACAAACCGTGGTGCTCACACCACAATTAGGACATGCGCATTAAATGCATGCACACCCAGGGAAAGGAACCCTTAACAGAACATTCTCTCTGGAAGATGTTTCTTACGATATCAATGTAATATAACATAGGTAGTCGGATACAACTTGTTTGTTAAAGCAACTATGACCCCTACGCCTAGTTTTCTAAGCATACCCCGTCCTATTCGGCGGCGACGGTATTCGGAAACACTCTACACCTTCAGGACCGAAGGTTGAAGCGAAAATGTCTTCCATGACAAATGATATACAATTCAGCTAGATGAGGAAAGTACACAGTCACTTGGACTCGAAAACCTCCTCCTCTACACCTTCAAACAGGCAGTCTAACTTACAATCCTGTTGGGAATATTTGGCGGCCACCTCTACTTGGTCATACACTAAACTAATGAGAATTTCTTCCCCATCCGACCCTAGCAGTCTGACACGAGCCATGTGATTAGGATCCATCTTGGTATATCGTGTCTTCACCATGGCCCAGGCCTCTCGCACACTCTCTCGACATGCTGATATCTTCCACAGCGGGATACGCGGCCGCGCTCCCTTGAACAGCTCTACCAGCTTCTCCATGCTTCCTGGAGGGGGGTTGGGTGGCCATAAAGCCTTGGATACACTCTGCATCGCCTGCCGAGCTTGCTCGTGCAACTGCGACAGCCCTTGCGGAAGATCACTCGATGATCCGGACACCTCCTCTTCGGAGCGGTTCGTCAAGACACCTGCAATTACAGCTATATCAGCTACCGTTACCTCCAAAACTGTTGTAAAGCAAAAGTGGCCACATACTGAATATGCCGCCTCGCAGCTTCTTGTTCTCCTTCACATAGTCAGCTAGCTGAGCTCGCACATCTTTCAGTTCTTCGCCCAATTTGGAGTTCGAGTCCTAGAGTTTCTTTTTCTCTTGAACGACTTTTGTCAATACACGCTCGCCCGCTGCTAGTAGCTTTTTGGCTTCGCGTTCTTCGCTTCGAGCGGCGTCCAGCTGCTATCGTACTTGGTCTAACGGACGAACACAAAGATTAACACCCAGATTCGCAATATCGGTGTATCATTATGAATTTTCGATAGAAGGAAACTTTATCGGGAGATGCCTTGTATTTCTCCAGTTCGGCATTGGCAGCAAGCAGCCGGCGCTGACACTTTTCCAGCTCCTGAGCTAGCTGGGTGTTCTTCTCCATAAGCACCTGGTCATATATTGAACCTTAAATCAGTTGTTTCAACTCCTTTAAGTCTCAGGGGCTACTGGCATATGGTTATCATAGTCATACAAAATAAATTTACCTACACATCTTTCAAATGTTGCTTTATGGCCCTGTTAATCCCATCTCGAGCAGCTTGAATGTACGCATCGGCCGAGTTGAAGGCGTTAAACGACTCCTCTGAAAAGCCAGGGTCTTGTAAAATGGCCCGGCGGCGCCGATGATTCATTGCACCCTCCACTTCCGAGTTGGTGACGGATACATCATCCGAGTCCTCGGTCGGCGGACAGTCCGGCTGCGCCTCCACATCAGCCCCCGTCTTCATGGCAGGATTTGAATCCTGGCTGCGGGAAGTACGGCCGCTCGAACCTCCGGATATGGTTTGGCGCGTCTTTCTCCTGACACATGGATAACAGGAAGGTCACGGTCGGAAACGACTGCTCAGGTGCAGGTTGGCAAATTCATACCTCTTCGATGACAGCACGGCCGTATCTTCATTTGCGTTCCTCTTGGAAGGCTCTCCCGGGGTGGGGGACGCTCTCTTCGGAGGTACCCTTGGAGTAGTACGGCGCAACGAACCCTTCCCCTTTTGAGCACAAGACAGTGCGGTGGAAAGAATGAAGGAGAGATCTCTTTTGAATAAGGGGTGTTCGGATCACTTACGTGTGAAGCTGGAAGAGAAGACCGGGGTAATCGGCGATGATGGCCACTTCTGTGCCATCGTAGCTCGTCTGGTAAAACACCCCCTCCGCAAGCACCACAAATATGTCCGAATCCTCTTCGAACCCGGGATCGAGCTCCCAGTTGTGGTCCTCCGGCTGTGGGGCGGGACTATAAAATCCCTCAGTGACCTTTCGCTAGTGCTGTCATAAGCAAACAAGCTATAAGTTTATCAAAGGCAATTCGCAGATGGAAGGAGTAAAAACAGAGGGGTCGGGCCTTATCCAGCTGAGAGGGTTATACATAGAATACCCGTCCCTAAATTTAATGCGGAGAAATTCCTTTTCCTCCCCTTTGAACAGTCCGGCTAATATCTTAGCCAAAGCGGTAGGAGTATCCGGACCATTCCGGCCGCAGCGAGAGGCGTCGTCCTCCCCATTATAGTGCCACATTGGAAGCCCTCTGTATTAGAGCGGCTGAACCCCTTGCGCTATGGAAATCGCCATAACCTCGATTACTGTGAGTTTGGACTGAGTGAGCTCTTTTATCCTTCTCATCATCTGACGAACCTCCGCGCCATCTTCCTCTTCAAGACTCTGGGGACGCCAACTATGGCGTTTCTGCAACGGGATGCACGCAAATTCAGGAAGACCCTTTCAAATCGGGTCGGGGAGCACAACGTCCTCTATATAAAACCATTTGGAGGGCCATTCATCGGGTGCCTTCCTTGGTGTGCCGGATGGATATCCGGTATCGGCGACGCGCCATACTTCGGCTCCACCCACTTCAAATATTGACCCTTCATGATTGCGCGGGACGAGACAGAACAGCTTCCTCCACAATTCGAAATGAGCCTCGACGCCCAGGAAAAGTTTGCATAAAGCGACGTAACCCGTAATGTGCAGAATAGAGGCCGGAGTGAAGTTGTGCAGCTAGAGGCCATAGTATTCCAGAAGCCCTCGGAGGAACGGATGGGTTGGAAATCCAACGCCTCTTAGCAGGTAGGGGACAAAACACACTCGCTCTCCCCCGGACGGATTGGGGAAGTCCTCTGCCTGAGTCCCCTCATTGAAGAAAGCTAGCCCCGATCGAACATGGACTAGATCTACATGGGGAAGGAATCCCTGCGTTTGCAACTTCGTCAATCGGCTATGAGACACGGTACACCTCTCCCGCTCGCCTTTCTCTGAGCCGGGACGAGCGGAGGAGCTGGGAGCACTAGCCATGCTGGAATGGTTTCTCCTAAGCAGTCTCTGGGGATTTCTTCTGCGTAGCGCTGAATGGATCTGGGATCCAATCTCTTTAAGTAGGCACTCTTCCTCGCATGGATGGGGTGTTATTCGCAAAAATACCCTGACTTTCCACATTCACTCGACACGTGGAGGACAAAGATTATTCAACGCGCAGAAGCCGAGGAGGCGACATTGGATCAATTGCCAAATACATTACTTGGAGATCATTGAAGGGGGAACCCGCCTTGCAATGTCGAAGACAATATATGTGCCGAGCACCTCGCTATTGAAGACTGGTTCGGGGGCTACTGAGGGAGTCCTAGACTAAGGGGTCCTCGGGCGTCTGGCATGTTATCCATGGGTCGGACTGATGGGCTGTGAAGACATGAAGGCCGAAGACTGCACCGTGTCCGGATTGGAATCTACTTGGCGTGGAAGACAAGCTTGGCGACTGAAGACTCCTTATGTAACCGACTCCATGTAAACCCTAGATCCCCTTGGTGTCTATATAAACCGAAGGGGATAGTCCGGAAATGACACCACGTATACTCATTACCATACCCACATAGGCTAGACTTCTAGGGTTTAGCCATTACGATCTCGTGGTAGATCAACTCTTGTAATACTCATATTCATCAAGATCAATCAAGCAGGAAGTAGGATATTACCTCCATAGAGAGGGCCCGAACCTGGGTAAACATCGTGTCCCCCGTCTCCTGTTACCATCGATCCTAGACGCACAGTTCGGGACCCCCTACCCGAGATCCGCCGGTTTTGACACCGACGATGTCCTCGTCTTAGAACAACTCCCATCCCATTTTGTGGATTAAGAGTGAGTATTGTCGACCCGACCGAAAATATAATTAAGTAGCTCATCCATAAAAAGTAAAAAAAGTTATGGAAAAAAATCGGCATGACGTTTGCTAGAAAATTGGACATATTGAGTGCTAGAAATTAAGCGAAATAGAACTTAATCCATGTTTATGAAAACATTGGCACTCATTATGAATATCTGCAACATGATTAAAATGAGGTACTATATGTTGTTCCATATGCAATACGTAAATGTACAATAACAATAAATAAGAACAACTACAATCCCAATAACTAAGAACAATTACAACAAAAAGATTCAACAGTAAACCCTAAATCCTACAACTAACTTGTTTACACTAACAAAATGCCGCAAATTTATAATTACAATAACTAAGAACAACTAAAAGCTCCAATAAAAGAGAGCAAGGTGTGATTACCGGGATCGACGGTGATGAAGGGGAGGGCGAGGAAGATGGCGCGGCAGATGGAGAGGTCGACGGGGACACATGAGGCAGAAGGCGTGGGCGACAGTGATGGCAAGGACGTCGGAGTGGCGGCGGATGGCGATGGTGAGGAAGTTCGGGGACAAACAACACAAGCAACAGAGAAGACTAGGTCAGCGACGCCGTTCGAGGCTGCGGACTGCAACCATGACGGTGGCGACGGAGACAAAGTGGAGCGAGAGGCAGAAGGATAGGGTTGTGTCTGGATAAGGCATTTGTGGCTGCGTAAGTGTGAGTGTTTGTGGGGTGGATGGATAAGGTCAAAAATAGCAGCAACGGCCGATAGTTTCCACCCACCACACCTATGTTTGGGAGGCAAGTGACAGGTGGCTGAAATATAGCTGTGGCGGGCAAGAAACTCAACCCGCCATTGCAAACTCACAGAAATTCGAAAAAAATTGGCCACGTGTAGCTGAAATATAGCTGTGGCGGGTTCTGCTCCTCACCCGTCACTTCTTGTCAAGGCACCGTTGGCGGGCATTTCGCCGGTGCCCGCCACTGATCTTTTTCGCCCACAATGAAATTCGGAAGAGCGTAGAAGTAGTGGGTGCTAGTGAGCGCCTGCCACTGTTCTGTACAAACTTGTGGCGGGAGAGTTTTAGTACCTGTCATAGGTATTTTGGAAAATTAACAGTGGCGGGTGTGTGGCCCCGCTCGCCACTAATTTGAGGCCACTTATAAGCCTTTTGTTTATAGTGAAAACCATATTGATAAAAACTGTGGCAAATTACAAGTATGACAATGAACCAAAACACATGCTTTGATTTCCAAGACATGGAAATAGGAAAAATCGTTGTTGAATGTCATGCATTTTTGAATTCTACATGATTGCAAAACTGTAGGAGTAACATCAAAGATTTTTCACAAACAACAAATAAATACAGGGATTGTAGGAAATGCTTTGAGTGAATGATCATTTTTGTACAAAATAGAGTGTAAATAAATCCATAGGGTGGGAAAGGATTTAAATCCTGCAAACAAGACAGCATTGGAGAAAAATAAATCATTACGATGGAAGTCCTCCAAAAACCTTGCAAAATTCCTTCCAAACAATAAACCTTGTATTGTGGCACGACTAAGAGACCGTTCGGAACTTCTCCATAGCCAGCTTCCTAAAGCCGCTGCCTGAAGCCGGACTGAATGTTCCTGCTCCTAGGAGCGGGCTTCGCGGAGAGAAGAATTGCTTCGTGCAATTTTGAGGAGCATCCAAATCCCAGCTTCGCTAAAATCAGAAGTAGGAGTTCCTCAAAATTACATCCATGTGCCTCCCCGAAGTACATACGAAACATTTTCCTCTTTGCGAATAGCCCAGCCTGGTGGCCCCACCATAGAGAGCTCGTAGAGACATGGCCAAATGCTCCGGGCTCCCTCGAGAAGCTGACTTGCTGGCTCCTCGAGTAGCTGGCTAGCACTGGCCCATAGAGAACTTCCGAACGGGCCCCAAAGTTATGTGTTGCAACCTTAGGCTACAAACCAGACACCCTCTAGTTGGATCTTGCTTGGCAAGGACGTGAGCACCCTTCAAGGGTTCGGATTGCTTGGCCTAGATACTGAACAAGGATGATACGATGGATGAATAATTACTTTTTTCGAACTGATACAAAATGTTTTGAAAATCCTAATGTGTTACACTAAATAGACCATATAGCTTTTTCTCTTACAAAGATTTGTTTATTGTCGATTTTCGTTCTTTACATCTAGATGGAGGATATACACATAGGATGAACCATACCCAAATAAGTAAATCATTTGTATAATGGTTAATCTAATAGTCCCTCCCTATCCCGGCAACTACTTCACTTTTCAAGAATTGTTATCATATTCACATTATCCCTCCATTCCGTTATACAAGGCAACAAACTCAAATTACAGGTACCTAGGTAAAATATAATGACTACTTTGCAAGCTAACTTTTCTTCTTGTTAACTGGGATCATTAATACGCCCGCATGCATGCAAGGAAGGAACGAGAAGAAAGTACTAAATAAGTTGCTAGTACGAGAAAACATCATTAAATTTTGCCTCGGTTACTGTTAGTGACTTTGTATAGATGCAAAATGTATTTTTCATAGTGGCCTTGTATAAGGTAATGAAGGGAGTATATGTTTTCATCCATGCATATAATTTTTTTTAATAGTCTTCTTGCTCCTTACGATATTTTACGTTCATACCATTGGCTTTGGTTGTAGCCCAAAATGAGAGCCAACATGGTAAAAGCGGTCTGTCCGAACTGAAGTTATAACAAATTATCGACATACGAAATATGTGTGCCGATGCACAATAGAATAGTACAACATTGAATAGCCAAATAGATAGCATTCGTTCCAAACAATGCCTCTGGGTGGCGCAAAGAGCAGACAAGATGGTCGTGACGCTAGGAATCGTGGTAGACCCAGTAAGTCATGTTGTGGCTGCTTCTTTCCGTGTCTCCTGTTCTTACACATTTTCGACACATACAGTTTTTGTTTTGTAATCATTCTCTCCTTGCTTGTGTGGACAAGAATCAACATTTATTAAACAAATATACTTAAATGATGAGTTGTCTGGCCGAAGTGTAGTATGGACAAATGAGATGTTTGTTGTTTGCGCAAGTGTGAAGCTGGTGTTATATATAGTAGAAAGCAGAAAGTAAAATCACCATCCAACAAATGAAGGTTGGTGTGCCATTCACTTGTAATAGTTCTATTATCCATATTGAATGTCATAGGACTCTTTTGATTACCTGCACATGCTCATTGAGTGGCAGACGATTGCTTGTTTGTTGGTTTTAATGAGGAAAAATAAGAATGTTCACGGGATTGCATGGGTTGTTTATTGCAAATTATAACAACTATATTTTTATACTCTAAATATCTGTTAGTGGTGCTGATGACGCTTATATATACGAGGGTGCATATGATTTCTTTAATATATAGACCAACTAAGATAGCTTGTTGATTATTCGAGGACCTGATGGTGCGCTCAGGCTCACACAAATCATGCAAAAATATATGAATATATGCTTTCCATGTTTCCTAAACATTACCGAAAAATGGTTCCTCCGCTTTATATTATAAAGCAACCATCACTGAATACATCCGAGACAACGAACAACGCACACACCCAAGGCAAGATACAAAGGTGCCGGGCACCGACAAACCACCCCACAGACAACAACGAAGCCAGGCCTCCAAAGCGGTGCCTCTGAGAAAGGTATGACCAAGAATAGTTGCCATCGCCCGATCCGCGAAGATCAGCTTTTCACCCAGAGCAAGACAACATGAGTGGGGCTGCCGCGACGGAGCCTTCAGGAAGGGTACGGTGTCAACGGCCGCCGCCACCATTGGCCGGTCAAAGGACTGGGCAAGTGGTGTACCCCGACGCTCACAACCCACCATCGCACCCTAACTCCGTCAACCACCCGCAACCATGCCACCCGCTAGGCCATGGTTACCCGCCCGCACCTGAGAAGCACACTCCACCCACAAACGTCGCACCTCCCGCCGCCAGAGCCGCTGCCCTGCAACCAGAGAGCCCCAAGACCTACACAAAGACCTCGGCTTTGAACCAACTGGCGGTCCTCAACCGACAGATCCACCCATAGACGTTAGGTTGGTAGATGTGTGCCAACCCGCCCGTGGGCAAGGAATATGGGAGAAAGGGGAGCGGACGAATTCAGACCAGCATACCGTGTGCCGGCGACAGGTGACATGACCGCATCAGGGTCATGCATCCCTCCATCCGAGCTCCCCGCCAAACACGAGGAAAGGCGAGAGGAGGAGTGGACACATCCGGACTGGCAAATGTGTCGATGATAGGTGGATCGATCGCATTGAGGCCACCCATCCCTCCTACCAAGCTCGCCGTCCCCCCCAAGCATCCTCGTGTCGCCCCACCATGGCAGCTGGCACATCTCTCCGCAAGGCCCTCCCGCACCGAGCGCTGTCGTCCAACCCTAAGGGCCTGACTAGACGAGGGCCGCTGTCGGTGTCAAAACCGGCGGATCTCGGGTAGTGGGTCCTGAACTGTGCGTCTAGGCTGGATGGTAACAGGAGGCAGGGGACACGATGTTTTACCCAGGTTCGGGCCCTCTTGATGGAGGTAAAACCCTACGTCCGGCTGGATTAATATTGATGATATGGGTAGTACAAGAGTAGATCTACCACGAGATCAAGGAGGCTAAACCCTAGAAGCTAGCCTATGGTATGATTGTATGTATATATTGTATATATTGTATATCTATCGACTAGCCTGGCCTCGGTTTATATAATGCACCGGAGGCCTAGGATAACAAGAGTCCTAGCCGAATACGCCGGTGGGGAGAAGTCCTTGTCTTGATCGCCAAGTCTTGTGGAATCTTCCTTGTATGTGGCAGCCGTCTGAACTGGCCCATGAGTATACGGCCACGGGGGTCCTCGGCCCAATCTAATAGATCGGGAGACAACGTGATGAGTACCCCCTAGTCCAGGACACCGTCAGTAGCCCCCTGAACCGGTCTTCAAGTTAGGGATGCTCCTCGATTCTTCCGAACTGTTCTTCATCTTCAGTTGCCGGTCTTGAAAACTGGTTCAACAAATCTTCTTTATCTTCGATCTTGAGGATCGCCGAAATGCATTCGACGAGTTTACACGTCGGGTATCCGAGGAGCCCCTTTAAGTTTCCGGCCTTTATCAATGCCTTATTTATTTTTATGCCATACCTCGGGTTTGAAGTTGTTCCCGGGAGGCAGGGTCCTCTTGCGTCCGAGCTCCAACGCCGGACTGCATTCGAGGTATCTTTTGCAGCCAAGCACCAACGCTGGACTGCTTCCCAGCTCTAGCGCCGGAATGTATCCGAGCTCCAACGTCGGACTATGTATCCGAGCTCCAACGCCGGACTGTATATCCGAGCTCCAACGCCGAAATATATCCGAACTCCAACACCGGACTGTGTCCAGGCTCCAATGCCGGACTATATCCGAGGTGTCATATCACATTGGTTCAAAAAAGTTGAAGGAGTTTAGCCGAGCTTAATGCCGGAAATGCCCTCTATGGAGCCAGCCACTAGCGCCCGAGCTTTATGCCGGACTGCTTCCGAGGTGGTGCACCACCCCGACTATGGGCCGATTTTTTGTCAATATTTTTTATTGGTGCAATTTATTCTCTGCCAAGATATATAGCCAGTAGCCCTCAAGGTGTGTATCAGTCTAAAACCCGAGATGCACATGAAGGATGACATAAGACCGCTGATCCCAGTAGCCGCTGAGACTCAGGTTGATTTGCAAAATTGGCCTGAGGATCAAGTCCTAGCTCGACAGAATACTTCGGGACACAAAAGCGGCATGCTCAGTCCTCAAGACTCAGGTTGGGTGCGGCCGACCAACCTGAGGATCAAAATCTCCTCGGAAACTATATTGCACATAAAATTTTCTGCATTGGACAAGCAATGCAGTACCCCCCGAGATACTGGTCGGGTGGTAACACCAGATCAGGGAATCGATGTGCCCCTTTAATATTTGTAAATAATAAGCCCGAAGCCCAGTAGCCCCCGAGTCTTAATGCGGGCATGGGTGGCCGAATTAAGGATCAATATCCATAGTAAAATCACAAATTATGTGTAATGACTCTATGTATCCAAGTACTTTACGTCATTAATGCTCGGATCCGCATTGTACAAAACTTTGTTGACCGACCATCGGCTTCCACCTCCTTGGCCAGTAGCCGAGGAGTGTTTGTCCTACTTTATAAAGCCTTTATGAGGGCAAAGATTTACGACAAACAAGGCAATCTGGCCACACGGTTTTATAAACAAAGGTACGCAGAGAGATATGTTATATTACTGTTTAACAGAAAAAATGTATTCCAAAGAAAATAGTCCCGCTATCGGTTCCTTTCTTTGGGTTGTCATGCTAAGCATGATCATGAAACCTCAGCTCGAATGTAAGAGCAAAATATCGAGGATTTAGTTTGGGAGGCCAGTTAATAGCCCCCGGTAGTGTTCGGCGACAGTCGAGGTCAAGCCGTAAACACTTCGGCCAATGTTATGAATGGCCCGTCATAGTCATCGGATCGCTGACCAGTTTACGCTTATTGTGACAGTCAGTTTTCGGCTTTCTCCACTAAGGTGCTTAATCACGTGAGCTAGAAGCACAATCGCAGTGGTTCTCCCTTTGCACGCCTAGCCGAACAAAACAGAACGTAGGAAGCAAGTGCAGGAGCCGGGCAACCCAACTATTGACCGAAGACACAATTCAAAACCGATGCATATATAGCAATATCTGAGAATGTTTTTGCCGAATCCCTAAAGGTGTCCGGCGTTGCACTGCGAGACTAATGCTGGAAAAGCACAAATAGTTTAAAAGTGCCAAAAAGCTTGGAAAACCAAGAAACGTCAGTAAAAACATGACGTCCGAACAAGATCAAGTGTTCGGTACCAATCCGAAAATTGGTCTTAGAAAAAAGAAGTGCTTCTGTCGTCCTTTAACATGACACATCATATCTCAAGACTTCGAGCGGGTCAGCCTACAGCTTCAACCTCCTATCCCGAGGGCGGAGTACTTCTCATTAGGCCAGTTTAGCAAACTAAACTCTAGCGGCTTTGAGAGAGAAATTAGGCTCCCCGGCTAGTGACCGCACACTCGTGTCGAAAAAAGGAGTGATAAATAATAATAATAGAACTTTGCAACGACTGAGATGAACACTTATTATAAAACGGCTCAAATAAACTTAAGAGCCCCCAAGTGACTTGGGTAGAAGAATGATTGCATGTACCGAAGTACTTATATCATATCTATGTTCAACCGAACTTTAAACGCGTCTTAACCGACCGTCAGCTTCTCCCTCTTCGGTCAAGGACCGAAAAGTGTTATGTACTCCATCGGTCGAGAATATCGACGGTGTTTCCAATAATCAGACAATCAGGCCATAAGGCTGTAACAGACAAAGCGCGCTCAGGGAACTTATGCTATATTACTGCGAAGAGTAAGAAGCATCTTCGAAGAAAATAGTACCCCATCAATACCTTTCTTCGGTGCTCATTGTTATTATGAGACTTGTGCAATAGATTTTTTGTACTCATGAGTTCCGTTGTGTGCCGACCATCATTGAATAACTATAAGAGCGCTAGCTTTCGGCTTCACCCAGTCTGAGATCCGGCTCGGGTGACCCGATCGTGACAATCGCAGAGGTGCTCCCTTTACTCCCTAGCTGAACAATCGGAAACGTAGGCGTAAACACAGGAGCGAGGCAACCCAGCATGCAAATCGCTTAAGTCAATATGGTGCATATTGTGGCGTAATACACGAACAAGGAACGAAGCCGTACAAGTATAATCATATGCAACAGGAAAAGCTTCATAAAGGAAGCCCCCAAGTAAACGGGGTATTTGAATTTATGCGTCACAAACAAAGTTTGGAGAAGGAAATTTTTTAGAAGCAACTTTTTCCAAAAAAGTATAATGCTTGGTCGAACCAAACGCAAGTTAGAAATTAAAGCTTTGAGCATGAAAGCGACTTAGCTGGTTAATGTGTTCGGTATTGATGACGCGGTCCAAGCTTGATGCAGGGCAAGGTTCCATCCCTCAAGCCGGTCCCGAGGTGGCGGAGCGGAGAGCTTGACACGCCGAAGTGGTGACATAGCATGATCAATGCAGACCGTCAGAGTGACGCCGAAGTCCCCGGATCATTTTCCTGTGCACAAAAAATAGTGCAAACCGGAGATAATAGTAATAATGATAATTAAAAAAAATCGTTGCATAATAAATAATTTATGCAAAGTGAGTAATAAAAGAAATATGGCCTGGCGCCGAAGTCAATGTCGATGCAGGGCGTCGGCGTGATGCGGTAAAGGCGTGGCAAAGCCTGAATTCGCAGGTCGGTCCGAGCTCCGAGTGCGGCGTTCGCCGGACTATGTACGGAAACTGACCGAACCATCATGCGACTGTCGTTAATGCGGCCACCATTTGATAAACCTGTGTACATATGACGGACAAACCGGAGTAATAATTCCTTGGGAAAAATGAACCCAAACAAGCAAAAAATACTATGATTAATAGCACCTGGTTTATTTGTTGTAGCAATCCGAAGGAAGGTGATTCCTAAAATTGGGACCCGCTCCGCACACCCATTGCCTGATGGGCGATAAAACGACGGTATGGCAATGCTGGTAAAGGTTGACTCGCCGAGGCAAAGCCCTCGGCGCAGCTAACGTGACGGAGCTGGTCGGCTAGTGACACCGAAGTGTTCGGAGTAGGTTGATGAAGAGATGGCGAAGCCCCCGGTCCAGCCGAGATGTCGAAGCCTCGATGTCAGCCGATGAGTCGAAGTAGGTCGGCGTGATGGACACCAGCTTGAAGAAGCAATAGTGCGGCCCTGTCGATGCAGGTCATGACGTGGTCGATGCCGGCTTGATGAAGCGACCGTGCGGCGATGCCGGTATACCCACTCCGTGTAATCCGTGGGGCGGCGATGTTGGTGATGATTTATCCTTCGCGATGCCAGGCTCTTGTTCGGCTTGCCGAGATGATGATCCGAAGAAGTTAAGCTCGGCTCAACAAAGTGACGCCATGTCTAGCGCAGGTCGACAGCCGTGGAGTAATATTGCCGGACTAGTTTGACACCAGCATGATGTCGAAAATCATGTTCAAAAGATCTTACAGTTAGTGGGATGTGTTCGGGAACAAAACACAATACCCCATACAAAACTTTCTTCAAAAGGGATGTCCGAAATTCTGTTCATAAAAAAGATGAACTCGGGTCGGATTTGTTTTCGCGCAGAAAACAAATCCGAAAAGTGATGCACTAATCGGAAGGTTTCCGGAGTTTGGACGGTCGGATCGAGCCGAAATTTTGAGAGATGGTAGATATAGGAATTCCGCAGCCGATCAACGGTTGGATCTTCCAAAGGACGTCCGAGCTAGAAGCTGGATACCACGCCCTAAACTCATCCAAATTCCCGTCCAGATTTGACAGGGCTCCGGTATATCGTGGATTGCCAGAGATTCCTCCATCGGAACTCGACGAAATTTTCCAGGGTTGGTGTAGACTCAATTCCGCACAATTCCACCAAAGCGATCGTCAAAGCGATACTCGAGGAGGTGGTGGTGGCAGATACGAGTTCGCTGTCTAGAAAAACATCACGGTCGCTTGAGGGCAATGTTGACGTTGAGCCCCCGAGCTCCATAGATGATTCCTCCGTGATCTTGATAGAGATCGGAGTTGATGTTTGATGAAGGCCCTCGTCCGGACATGGTGATCCGAACACGGGACGCAATTCTTGGTCGAACCAAGGTGACCAGTCGAGCTGGTGACGAAGATGCCGAAGTCGCAGTTGATCTGCAGGCGAGCCATCGATCCTTTTGTCGATCACACAGCGGAACTCTCAATGAAAGCACCAGTGTCGGTGTCAAAACCGGCGGATCTCGGGTAGTGGGTCCCGAACTGTGGGTCTAGGCCGGATGGTAACAGGAGGCAGGGGACACGATGTTTTACCTAGGTTCGGGCCCTCTTGATGGAGGTAAAACCCTACGTCCTGCTTGATTAATATTGATGATATAGATAGTACAAGAGTAGATCTACCACGAGATCAAGGAGGCTAAACCCTAGAAGCTAGCCTATGGTATGATTGTATGTGTATGTTGTATATATTGTATATCTATCAACTAGCCTGGCCTCGGTTTATATAATGCACCGGAGGCCTAGGATAACAAGAGTCCTAGCCGAATACGCCGGTGGGGAGAAGTCCTTGTCTTGATCGCCAAGTCTTGTAGAATCTTCCTTGTATGCGGCAGCCGTCCAAACTGGCCCATGAGTATACGGCTACGGGGTCCTCGGCCCAATCTAATAGATCGGGAGACGACGTGGTGAGTACCCCCTAGTCCAGGACACCGTCAGCCGCCCACCTCCACCGTTGCCACGCCGCCCCCTCACCACTGCACCACAATGAGAGGGCTGCCCGCAGCCTGCAGCAACATGCACGGATCCGGATGCGCCACCATGAAGCGGCCGCGCCATCACCACCCGCTGGCCTACAGCACCAGGACTGTAGCGTCGCCGCCCCCACCGCTAGATCACACGGCAGAGGGCGGCCGCCTGCAGCCAAGGGCGCACACGCCCCGCGTCGCGTCCCACCAGATCTGAGCGCCACCGTCATGCCATCCCTGGCATGCGCGCGTGCACCACCACCGCGCCGCATGTCACTCCACCAGCCCACACCGCCGCAAGCGCCGCGTCCCCGACCGGCCGCCGCATCCTGCACCGAAGCCACCACATGGGGACACGAAAGAACCCTGCCACTGCTGGAGACGATCGGGCTTCGCCCGGCCGCGCCCTCGGACGGCGGCGAGGGAGGAGGATAGTAGGAAGGGAGGTCCGGCAGCAGCGGCTAGGGTTCCCTCTCGGTCGCGCGCAGGGCGACGCAAGAGGGAGAGAGGGAGGCATGCTTGTTCTTCAGTGGATTATATGCACACAAAAAATCTCGATTTAGAAAAACTTATAACAGCTTTTGAAGAAATAATTACCGACAGCAACTTATGCGCTAGTTATTCAAACAACATTCAAATAAGTCGTATATGATGGTAAATCTCACATATCAGGCCCACTGATCAGGTCTGACTTGGCGTATTTTGACCCTACGACATTGCCTACATGCTGAGTGTACGTAGCACCCAATGGCTAGTCCTATTCTATCTTCTTTCCCGTGTCTTTTCGTCTCTTTCTCTCTGTCGACACCATCGAGGTGCAGCGGAGTTCTCTCACCAAGCATTTGTGCACCACGCATTGCATGTGGAATACCGGATCAGTGTTCTCCTTGCTCTGGACCATCAGACTGGAATTCTACGACAAGATTGAGGAGCTGAATTAACCGATGGAATTTAAGAAGCAACTACAGTCCGGAGCACAATTACTTTATCCACATGTTGGACTGACTGAACAAGAAATTTAGTGAACTGAGTTTCGCAAGAGTAACACTGGAGCCATGTAATCGTCATCCTCGCTGGTCTCCCCTTCGACCTCGGCGGAGCACCGAGTCACATGAACAAAAGCCACCAATAATCCCGTTCTGAATTTTGGAGGCTGATAACAGCTCTCCGGTGCACTGTCAATTGGTACAGATTCCTACAGCTCCCGGCAGAGATGCCCACTCAATGGTGCCCACTGCGGAAAGGTGACACGGGGGATGCCCACTGTGACACAGGCTGCGTGAACGGCCTTGACGCCATAGCCAATGCAACCAAAAGACCGATCTGATAGAAAAGACTAGGCAACACATTATATATCAACACTCCCCCTCACGTGTGGCTTTCTCAGACCTAAACGTGGACCGAAAGTGGGCTGCAATTTTAATTGTGTCAGCCGGGTCTTAAACTCAAGACCTCTTGGCTCCGATACCATATAGAAGTGCATGCTCTAGTCAATGCAACCAAAAGACCGATCTGATAGAAGAGACTAGACAACACATTATACATCAACAACCACCAACAATGTACAACATGTGGACATGTCATTCATGAGTTGATGTGGGCATTACTGTATGTTTGTCATAGTATAAAGCAACTTGGGCGATGGAAATTGCTTAGGTATGCATTTCTGTTCTTCAGTAACAAGTCAACTAGGTAAGTAGGGCCGATTCAACAGGTAGGACGGTGGTGTATGGCCCAAGGCCCATGTGTCCAAAGCACTACAACCTATCATATCTGGCCTATTATCTTTGGCAAGATTGGATTGGCATTTTTTATCGTTCGTTGATTGCCATTCATCAGGTCGACTGAAGCCAGCCACCAATCTCAGCTTCTTCCTTCTCATGATATTCGTAGAAGTGCATGATTTTTTCAACGTAGTAAATTCTTCCATCTCCAAACTCAGATTCATTATGCAGGGCGGTACTAAAGCTTGCAAATTTCATACCTAATTGTGGCATGTTTGTATGAACTTTGTTAATCTATTCATATTACGCTCTTGGTATATTCTTGATTCATACTACCATACTATGTTAGTATGTCATATTTGTGATATCTACTATTTTTATATTGTGGGCCACCCTTCTCCAAAATGCTTGATATGCTAGTAATCATGTACCAAGCATTTTAGTGCATGTTTTGGGGCGTGCTTGAATTTTCCAAGATACACTACCTTAAACTACTTTTCCTGCAAATGTCAAACCAACATGAGTTACCTCACCCACCAGGCATGGCACAAGAAACCAAAGACACCATCATGTACTTCTTGTCAGTTTTAGAGCTTTCCTTCGGCACATCATCTCTTATGATGTTTATAGCTTTTGATGTGACTAATTGGGGGAATTAAAACTATTTTTTGTTAAGAAGGATATACATAAGAAAACTCATAACCTCCGCACCCATTTACCTTCGCTGTTCCCCAGGAGATCGGCCGCAGAGACCACGCCACACCAATGCTGCCAAAGGTCAGGTGCAAGCCAATTCAGACCCTAGCAGCACACTGCGGACAGGAACCATCACGCATAGATGACGAGCGTCAGGGCACTATGCACTGATAATTTATTCCAAATATTTTTCTTAAAGTTTTTGTTTGCAATTTTATCATCATCACGATTTATACTTGTAGCCGGGAGACTACTAGAAAATAGATAAAACCCCGTTGAAAAGATATAGGTTTGGCAAAATTTAATGCATGACTAGGGTTTTAACAACTAATTAGGGTATATTTCAGTCGGCCAGGCAATTTTACATTGCCCCGTGTGTAATTTGATACATGTATTACTATGTACATCTTTCTTCTAAAAAGAAAAATACTATCATAAGATGCTCCAAAAGAAATGAATCGCAAAGAGGTACTTTCTTTTGGCCTTTCGACTAACAAGGCATGGATTGGGAATATGTACCTAATTTTGGCTATTCTACTGTGTTCCAGTTGAAAATTTTAAATCTACTTGTTATCTTGTAGGTTATTAAACCTTGGTGTTTGAGGATGTATTTTAGTATTTGAAAATGTGAAGGATCTTTTCAAAGTAATTTAAGTATTTGGTTCATTGCCATAGTAAGCATTTTCATCATTATCTTTTGAATATGTACTAGTATTTATGTACAACAATCTATGTTAGAACTTATGAAACATTCTTTGTACTATGTTAGAACTTATTAACTTTTGCTCTAGTTTTGCCCTTGGCTACTATCCGCAGTTTCCCTTGCCTCTAGTAGCTACCGGTTACTTGTTTCTTTTTCATTTGGTGATCGGGTATGCAAAGGTACGTGTATGTATGGTAGTGTGTGAGATAAGTTTTGTTGAGAATTTCAAATGCTATTTTAGGGAAAAATTCCCTAAAACATAAATACAGAGCTGAATCTTTAGCATGAGCTCAGCAGCCAGATTCCCACCTTAGTTATTGGTTATGCTTTCCATTAAGCAATATCTTTCCACATGGCAACACAACTCCGCGCCGTTCTCAGCCCCTCAAACTCATTTCGGATATACAAAATACGCCAAGCCAGAGCATCCATCGATCCCAGCAGAATGATTTCTCTGGGTACGGGGAAGCACGTTCCTCCATCTCTCGTCCTTGTTCCCGAGGTCTTCTATCCCCCACCCCCACCCCTTACTCTCTCTCTCTCTCTGTGTGTGTGTATGTGTGTCAAATGTGCGTCTACTTACTTTAGTCCTGCTTGCTTCTACTTGAGCCAACACTGAGCAGTATATATAGATGGCTTTGTACTATTTCACACATGGTTGTTGCAATGCATCATGAGTGCTCTCAGTAAGAAAGTAATATGTGCATCCATCATCACTGTATAATCTTTTTAACCTAATATTCATGGCTGGATTGCACCCTACAGAGGAAAATACAATCTTATCTCGTTAAGTGGACAAAAAAAAATTCCGTATTTATTTTCTCTCCTGTACCACCGATCATGTAAGCTGACAAAATAAGTGACAAGGCTGATCACGACACGAGTTAATTTCATTACTACTACTTAATTTCACTGCTATACTACAGACGTTGTACAACATGTGGACTTGCCATTCATGAGTTGATGGGAGCATTGTTGTAGATTAAAATGCACGGAACCACCACTTTCGTGTCACATCTCGCAGAAAACCACCATTTTACAAAACATGACATTTTGCACCGAATCGAAGAATTGACAATGGAAAAAACATTGATGATACATGCTAAGCATTTTGATGACATCACTAATCGTCCGAGACCTCAGATCAGGCTGAGTTAGCAGAAAAAATGTCACATGGGCTAATTAACTCAGTCCTCTTCTTCTTCCTCCTTCTTACCCTCGTTGTAGCATTTTATCAAACTCGTTTTGTGAAGCCCCCATTGGAGAAACAAAAGCACAAATGAGCCAGCTGTCGCTGCACTATTCTGCACCCAGCCATCCCGGGTGTCGCCACTGCCCGCCTCCCTTGCACCAAGAGCAACAACTACTTGGCGACCATGGTGAGCGAGCTAGCAGGAGGAGGGGATGGATTGGGGGGATGCTGCGGTGGGTGAAGGGACCATCAGTGTTTTTTGCCGCTGTCAATTCTTCCGTTCGATGCAAAATGTCGCGTTTTGTGAAGTGGTGGGTTTCCGCGAGTTTTAATACGAAAGTGGCGGTTCTGTGCATTGCAATC
Organism: Triticum dicoccoides; assembly: GCF_002162155.2. Classification (NCBI taxonomy): domain Eukaryota; kingdom Viridiplantae; phylum Streptophyta; class Magnoliopsida; order Poales; family Poaceae; genus Triticum; species Triticum dicoccoides. The sequence goes on from NC_041384.1 coordinate 27,633,255, forward strand.
CATTGTTGTATGTTTGCTATAGTCGATGTGAATGCGACAGAAATTGCTGAGGCATGATTTATGTTGTTCAATAACATATCAGCGTACTGAGCAGGGCCAATCCAATGGGTAGACCGAGTGGTGTATGTACCAAGGCATGTGTGTGCAAAGCACTACAACCAATCACATTGGGCCTATTATGTTTGACAACATATTAACCAAGTGTGACTTGCTGTTTTCTAGAATTTTTTTGACAATTTTTCTGGAAGGAAAGAGATCTTGGAAGCTTTGAAGGACTACCAGAAGACCCACAGGAACCCACAAGATAACATGGCGCGCCCTGGGGGGAGGCGCGCCTTGATGTCTTGTAGGCCCCCTATGGCACCTCCTGGTGTGATTCCGACGCTGAAAAACATGTATATTTGAAAACCCCAGAAAGTAAACCTAGATGAGTTTTTTCTGCCACCTCAAGCCTCTCTTCCGAACCGATCTATCTGAAGCTCCATTCTGGCACCCTGCCGGAGGGGGAAAGCCATCATCGGAGCCATCTTCATCATCCCTGCTGCCTCCATGACGAGGAGCGAGTAGTTCACCCTCGATGCTTAGGGTATGTACCAGTAACTATGTATTTGTTTTCTCTCCCTCGTGATCTTGAATTATTTGAAAACATTTTGAAAAGAGTTCATGAATTACAAAAAAGATCACTGGTTTTAAAAAATCAAAATTTTAAAAGTTCAAGAATTTGAAAGAAGTTCATCCATTTTGAGAAAAAACTGACAAATCTTGACAAAAAGTTCATGAATTTTAAAACAAATCATCATATTTTGAAAAAGTTTCCTCAATTTTGAAAAAGTTCACCAATTTTCAAAAAAGTTCATGAAGTTGATAAAAATTTATCGGGTTTGAAAAAAGATCATAGATTTTGGAAAAAAAAGTTTGTCAATTTTGAAAAATCCACAAAATTAAAAAATTTCATTGAATTTGAAAAAGTGCAAAAAATTTGGAAAAAAGTTCATCAATTTTTTTAAAAAATAGACCGATTTTGAAAAGAGTTCATCGAATCTGAAAAGCTTTCATCGATTTTAAAAGAATGTTCATCGAGTTTGAAAAAGGTTCATCGATTTGAGAAAAGTTCACAGATTTTTTGAAAATAGTTCACGCATTTTAGAATAGGAAAATAATAATAAAATAAAAGAAAAAAGGATAAGAAAAGGAAAAAGAAAAAGAAAAGGAAAACAAAACTGGAAACAGAAATGGAAGTTAGAAAAAAAAAGGCACCATTAACGTAATGTGCGCTATCTCTGGTGGTTAGTGCAGCAATTTGAGGACAGAGATGTTTGCTGTCCGCTTCCCATCACACACAGTATTAATTTTACATTTTAAAAATCAGAAAAAACAATGTGGGCTTGCCCAGCCTCGAAATCACTAATTAGGAAGAACTCTTTCCGAAGATTATTTTCATCTACCAGGAAGTTTTCCCTTTTCCGTAGATCCGTACGTCCAAAATGTTTTATTTTTTAAACCATGCGTCTAAATCTCGGACCGTTTTCGTCGTTGAATTCCTTGTGTCGAGATGTTTAAAACTAGATTCCATATTAATACGTTTTGATGAACTTTTTCTACAAGGGAAAACCGTGCATCTTGCGGGAGAAAAAAATCACGTTTTTTTTTGTTTCCAAGACGCACGGCAATGGCTCTCGCGAAAGCAAATTCGTACTTATCGTGGAAGCAAAACCATGCCTCTCGCGAAAGAAAAAACACGTTCTTTTTCGCTTCCAAGAGGAACAGCCGTACTCTCGCAGAAGCAAAATCGTATCTTTCACGGAAGCAAAAGCATGCCTCTTACGGAATAAAAAAAGAGAATGTTTTTTTTTGGTTACCGGGACGCACGGCCGTGCCTCTTGCGGAAGGAAAAAAGAAGAAAACACATTTTTTTTCATTTCCGAGAAGTCGCGGTCGTGCCTCTCACAAAAGCAAATCTGTGTCCCTCGCGAAAGCAAGACCGTACCTCTCGTGAAAGCAAAAAAACACGTTTTTTGCGCAAAAAATATTTCTTTTGAAATTCTTTTTGTCCAAAAGGTAAGAAAGACCGGTGAAAAACTGAAAAGCCGGATAAAATAACCATGTAAAAAGCTGAAACGCGTGCGGAAAAAACATCTGGATGAAACATCCAGAGTGCGGCACCCCCAAATGGCGTGCAATCAACCCACCCCTAAATAACCTTTTGGGAGGCTAGAAACAAGCGCTCCTCAGCTAGTTTCACCCGGATAGCCCTCAATGCCACATATTCCTAGTATATCTTATAGGGCACCCTATTGAGGCGGTCCATGTAGGGGCTATATATTATCGTGTTTTTTATACTATAGCGAGACGAAGTGGTATTGTGGCGGTTTCTAGTCAGTTTTCTCAAAAAGGAATGAGTCGTAGTAGAAAAAGTTAAAAATCATAAATTTTAAATTGTGGATTTCAAAAATATGTGAATCTTGTTAGGGGTTAAATTATAAAGAAGAATTTTTAAAACAGTGAAAACTTTTTAAATAACTGAGAAAAAATGTTATAAAACTGTGAACATTTTGACCAATTAAAGTCAACATATCTAATAAAATATAGTTTTAGAAATATGAAGAATTGTTTATAAAATATAATTTTGTTTTAACATTATTGGACATTTTCTGCAAATTTGGAACATTTTTATATTTGGATTTTTTTTCAAAATAATACTTCAAGAAAAATGTTAAAATAATTTGTGGAAATTTTTATAACTTGTAATTTTTTAAAAGTATATAATAAAATAAAAAATAAAAGTAAACGAAAAAATAAGAAAAATTATGGAAACAACAACGGTAAAATGATGATATCGGACATGATACTTCTAGAAAGTTACAAAAACTATAAAAAGCAGATCTAGAACGTGTGCAAACTAAGGTGAGTAAACTCAGCTAGCCCAGCTACACGGATGTATTTTGGGTTAGTTTTTGTGATTTCTCAATATTCTCTCTTTTAGTTTTATTTTGTTCTACCTCTTTGTTTTTTCATTTACTTCTCTATTTCATATTTATCTCCTTTTCCCTCTTCGGCCTTTTTTTACTTTCTACTTTTTGTTTTTTCCTTTTTCCAATTTTCTTTTTTTCATTTTTTCACATGGGACATATTTTGAGTGCAAGTCAAACATTTTTTTAAGACACGATGAACATTTGTAAAGAAGTTGGAAATTTTCATATATACATTAGACCTTTTTTAAATACACATTTCTAAAGAAGTTGAAAATTTTCATACACACTATGTATCTCCTTTTCCCTCTTCTGCCTTTTCATGTACACTTTGGACACTTTCAAGTACGAGTTGCATATTTCATATATGCACGTCAAATATTTTTCAAAGGCACAGTGAGACGTTATTTAAATGTGTTTAAAATATTTTTCAAAAAACAATTTTTAATGAAGTTGAACATTTTTCAAATACATAAATACAGTGGAATATTTGCTAAATGCACATCAAACATTTTCCATATAAACATTGAATATTCTTTAAATGGTTTGAATATTTTCTCAAATACATATTATTTTCTAATATATAGATTTAATGTTACGAACTTTTTTGAATACACATTGAAATTAACTTAAACATAAAAATAGATGTTGAGTATTTTTTGAAAGCAAAATAAACATATTTATATATGGGGCAATTAATATTTTCATTTCAAAATGAACACTTTTTAGATACATGTTAAACATTCACGCATATGCCGCGTGCACGTCAAAGGCAAAGCGAGCACAAAACACTTCGATGGGTGGAGAGTGTTGAGTATAAGGATTATTAGGAAGTATATGATAGACTAAGATTTGGTCCTGCCTTGTCTTGTATTTCAAATTGATCTTTGTACTCTTATATATATGCCCACGAGGCTCAAGCAACACAACGAACTATTGCACCAAATATCTCTCTTCCTTATAACATGGTATCTATCACAAGTCGATCTTAAACTCTAGCCGCCGCTGCTTCCGCACCCGCGCGCCGCCCTCGCGGCGGTCGGCCTCCATGACCGTCGCCTGGGGCCGCGCCGCCCGTACCTAGGATTCGTCCGCCGGTCGTGTTGACCGGCTGCCCTAGAGAGTCTTTTTCTCGAGCCTTGCTCGGGGGTTTTCTCTCTCCCGTCCGTCATCTTGATCGCGCGGTTTCTTTTTGGTTTACCGATCTATTCTTGATCGGTTTGCGTCGCCCACCACCGCCATCGACCCCGAGTGCCTCTACTCCGACCCCGGCGCGACCAGCCGGCCTCTCCTCTGACTCGGCGACCATGCGCGTCAAGGCAGCCCGTCAGGGCCAGCCGCCGTTCGCGCGTCGGTCTGCCCGTCGTGCTGCGTCGGCCATCACCGCCCTGCTCCGACCGGGACACCTGCATCGCCCCGACCCGGCGGCCTCGCACCATGCAAGGGCCAATCAGAGCGGTCGCTCGCGCGCCGGCCCGCCTATCGATCCACATCACCCACCTCCGTCACGTCTGCTCGGCAGCATGGCGGTCTACCTCGCAGACATCGTCCTCGGCTGCATTGGCTGCCTCAACTCGGGCGCCGCTGCTCCGTTGGTCGCTCGGGCCTCGCTGCCCGGGTGCCGGTGTTGCTTTGGCAGCCCGGGTGTTGGTGCTGACAAGCTCGTCAACACGACGTCCCACGTCGTCCGACGTCGCCGGCTTCATCTCGTACTCCGCCGCCACCACACTGATAATCCCCAAGTGCAAGGAATCATCGTAGCAATTTTCAAAGGTGAAAGTGATAAGTATGGAGTGTCGAACCCACAAGGAGCTAAAGGTAAGATCAATATTCTCTCAAGCCCTATCTGCCACTGATACGACTCTACGTACACCAAACGTTTGCTTCCAACTAGCAACGAGAAATAAAACTAGGTTTTGGATATGAAGAGGATAAGTTTGTATGATATCGGAGAGCTAAAATATAAAAGTAGGTGTTGTTATCATGAAGTTAGAATATATTACTAAATATTATAAATAGCGAGTGTGGAATAATGGTGGATCGGTGTGTGATGTCTACTACACAACCTTTTTCTTGTAGATGTTGTTGGGTCTCTAAGTGCAGAGGTTTGTAGGACAGTAGCAAATTTCCCTCAAGTGGATGACCTAAGGTTTATCAATCCATAGGAGGCGTAGGATGAAGATGGTCTCTCTCAAGCAACCCTGCAACCAAATAACAAAGAGTCTCTTGTGTCCCCAACACACCCAATGCAATGGTAGATTATATAGGTGCACTAATTCAGAGAAGAGATGGTGATACAAGTGCAATAAGGATAGTAGATAAAGGTTTTTGTAATCTGAAATTATAAAAACAGCAAGGTAACTAATGATAAAAGTGAGCGTAAACGGTATTGCAATGCGTTGAAATAAGCCCTAGGGTTCATACTTTCACTAGTGAAAGTTCCCTCAACAATAATAACATAATTGGATCACATAACTATCCCTCAACATGCAACAAAGAGTCACTCCAAAGTCATTAGTAGAAAAGACCGAACAAAGAGATTATGGTAGGATACGAAACCACCTCAAAGTTATTCTTTCCAATCAATCTGTTGGGCTATTCCTATAAGTGTCACAAACAGCCCTAGAGTCCGTACTAGAATAACACCTTAAGACACAAATCAACCAAAACCCTAATGTCACCTAGATACTCCAATGTCACCTCAAGTATCCGTGGGTATGATTATACGATATGCATCAAACAATCTCAGATTCATCTATTCAACCAACACATAGAACCTCAAAGAGTGCCCCAAAGTTTCTACCAGAGAGTCAAGACGAAAACGTGTGCCAACCCATATGCATAGATTCTCAAGGTCACGGAACCCGCAAGTTGATCACCAAAACATACATCAAGTGGATCAATAGAATACCCCATTGTCACCACGGGTATCCCACGCAAGACATACATCAAGTGTTCTCAAATCCTTAAAGACTCAATCCGATAAGATAACTTCAAAGGGAAAACTCAATCCATTACAAGAGAGTAGAGGGGGAGAAACATCATAAGATCCAACTATAATAGCAAAGTGCGCGATACATCAAGATCGTATCACCTCAAGAACATGAGAGAGAGAGAGAGAGATCAAACACATAGCTACTGGTACATACCCTCAGCCCCGAGGGATAACTACTCCGTCCTCGTCATGGAGAGCACCGGGATGATGAAGATAACCACCGGAGGGGGATTCCCCCTCCGGCAGGGTGCCGAAACAGGTCCAGATTGGTTTTCGGTGGGTACGGAGGCTTCTGACGGCGGAACTACCGATCTATTGTTCTCCCCGAAGTTTTTAGGGTATATGGGTATATATGGGAGGAAGAAGTACGTAGGTGGACCTCCGGGCTGTCCACGAGGCAGGGGGGCGCGCCCAGGGGGCGCGCCCCCACCCTCGTGGGCAGCCCGGGACTCTCCTGGTCCAACTCCGATACTCCGTGGGCTTCTTATGGTCCAACAATAAGTTCCGTGAAGTTTCAGGTCAATTGGACTCCATTTGATTTTGCTTTTCTGCGATACTCTAAAATAAGGGGAAAATAGAAACTGGCATTGGGCTCCAGGTTAATAGGTTAGTCCCAAAAATCATATAAAATAGCATATAAATGCAAATAAAACATCCAAGGTTGATAATATAATAACATGGAACAATCAAAAATTATAGATATATTGGAGACGTATCAGCATCCCCAAGCTTAATTCATACTCGTCCTCGAGTAGATAAATGATAAAAACAGAATTTTTGATGTGAAATGCTACCTATCATATTCATCATGTATTTCTATTTATTGTAGCAAGAATATTCAGATCCATAAGATTCAAGACAAAGTTTAATATTGACATAAAAATAATAATACTTCAAGCATACTAACTATGCAATTATGTCTTCTCAAAATAACATGGCCAAAGAAAGCTATCCCTACAAAATCATATAGTCTGGCTATGCTACATCTTCACCACACAACGTATTTAAATCATGCACAACCCCGATAACAAGCCAAGCAATTGTTTCATACTTTTGATGTTCTCAAACTTTTTCAATCTTTACGCAATACATGAGCGTGAACCATGGACATAACACTATAGATGGAATAGAATGGTGGTCGTGAAGAAGACAAAAAGGGAGAAGATAGTCTCAGTTTTCTTGCTGGGGAAGGCTAGTTTGATCGAGGATTGGAGAGGAGGGAGAGATGGAATAAAAAGCTCGGGATGGATTTTGGAGTCTTTGTGCGAGCCGTATGCGGTGAGAGTCGCATCAACTAGGCGTATCAATGAGCTATGGAGATGCCCATTAATAGATATCAATGTGAGTGAGTAGGGATTGCCATGCAACGAATGCACTACAGCTATAAATGTATGAAAGCTCAACAAAAGAAACTAGTGGGTGTGCATCCAACTTGCTCGCTCACGAAGACCTAGGGCATTTTGAGGAAGCCCATCATTGGAATATACAAGTCAAGTTCTATAATGTAAAATTTCCACTAGTATATGAAAGTGATAACATAGGAGACTCTCTATTATGAAGATCATGATGGTACTTTGAAGCACAAGTGTGGTAAAAGGATAGTAGCACTGTCCCTTCTCTCTTTTTCTCTCATTTTTTTATTTGGGCCTTTTCTCTTCTTTTTTGGCCTCTTTTTTTTGGGATTTTTTAGCCTCTCTTTTTTTCGTCCGGAGTCTCATCCCGACTTGTGGGCGAATCATAGTCTCCATCATCCTTTCCTCACTTGGGACAATTCTCTAAAAATGATGATCATCACACTTTTATTTATTTACAACTCAATGATTACAACTCGATACTAGAACAAAGTATGACTCTATATGGATGCCTCTGGCGGTGTACCGGGATGTGTAATGACTCATGAGTGACATGTATGAAAGAATTATGAACAGTTGCTTTGCCACAAATACGGTGTCAACTACATGATCATGCAAAGCAATATGACAGTGATGGAGCGTGTAATAGTAAGCAGAATGGTGGAAAGTTGCATGGCAATATATCTTGGAATGTCTATGAAAATGCCATAATAGATAGGTATGGTGGCTGTTTTGAGGAAGATATATGGTGGGTTTATGGTACCGGCGAAAGTTGCGCGGTACTAGAGAGGCTAGCAATGGTGGAAGGGTGAGAGTGCGTATAATCCATGGACTCAACATTAGTCATAAAGAACTCACATACTTATTGCAAAAAATCTATTAGTTATCGAAACAAAGTACTATGCGCATGCTCCTAGGGGGGATTGATTGGTAGGAAAAGACCATCGCTCGTCCCCGACCGCCACTCATAAGGAGGACAATCAATAAATACATCATGCTCCGACTTCTTAACATAACGGTTCACCATACGTGCATGCTACGGGAATCACAAACTTCAACAGAAGCATTTCTCAAATTCACAACTACTCAACTAGCATGACTCTAATATCACCATCTCCATATATCAAAACAATCATCAAGTATCAAACTTCTCTTAGTATTCAATGCACTCTATATGAAAGTTTTTATTATATCCCTCTTGGATGCCCATCATATTAGGACTAGTTTCATAACCAAAGCAAACTACCATGCTGTTCTAAAAACTCTCAAAATAATATAAGTGAAGCACGAGAGTTCATTAATTTCTATAAAATAAAACCACCACCGTGCTCTAAAAGGATACAAGAGAAGCACTAGAGCAACAACAAACTACTCTGAAAGATATAAGTGAAGATCAATGAGTAGTCGAATAATTATGCAACTATGTGAAGACTCTCTAACATTTAAGAATTTCAGATGTTGATACTTTATTCAAATCAAAACTAAATAAAATAAGATTACGCTCCGAGCAAAACACATATCATGTGGCGAATAAAAATATAGCTCCAAGTAAAGTTATCGATGAACGTAGACGAAAGAGGGGATGCCTTCCGGGGCATCCCCAAGCATAGGCTCTTGGTTGTCCTTGAATATTTCCTTGGGGTGACTTGGGCATCCCCAAGCTTAGGTTCTTGCCACTCCTTATTCCATAATCCATCGAATCTTTACCCAAACTTCAAAACTTCACAACACAAAACTTAACAGAAAACACGTAAGCTCCGTTAGTATAAGAAAACAAAACACCATTTCAAGGTACTGTAATGAAATCATTCTTTATTTATATTTGTGTTAAACCTACTGTATTACAACTTCTCTATGGTTTATAAACTCTTTTACTAGCCATATATTCATCAAAATAAGTAAACAACACACGAAAAACAGAATCTGTCAAAAACAGAACAGTCTGTAGTAATCTGGATCAAACGTATACTTCTGGAACCCCAAAAATTCTAAAATAAATTTCTGGACGTGATTCATTTATCTATTAATCATCTTCAAAAAGAATTAACTAAATATCACTCTCCAATAAAAAATGGCAGCAGTTCTCGTGAGCGCTAAAGTTTCTGTTTTTTACAGCAAGATCAAGAAAACTTTCCCCAAGTCTTCCCAACGGTTCTACTTGGCACAAACATTAATTAAAACATAAAAACTCAATCATAACAGAGGCTAGATAAATTATTTATTACTAAACAGGAGCAAAAATCAAGGAATAAAAATAGAATCGGGTTGCCTCCCAACAAGCGCTATCGTTTAACGCCCCTAGCTAGGCATGATGATTTCAATGATGCTCACATAAAGAATAAGAATTGTAACATAAAGAGAGCATCTTGAAGAATATGACTAGCACATTTAAGTCTAACCCATTTCCTATGCATAGGGATTTTGTGATCAAACAACTTATGGGAACAATAATCAACTAGCATAGGAGGGCAAAACAAGCATAACGTCAAAACTTTAAGCACATAGAGAGGAAACTTGATGTTATTGCAATTCCTACAAGCATATGTTCCTCCCTCATAATAATTTTCAGTAGCATCATGAATGAATTCAACAATATAACCAGCACCTAAAGCATTCTTTTCATGATCTACAAGCATAGAAATTTTATTACTCTCCACACAAGCAAAATTCTTCTCATGAATAATAGTGGGAGCAAACTCAACAAAATAATTATCATGTGAGGCATAATCCAATTGAAAACTAAAATCATGATGACAAGTTTCATGGATATCATTATTATTTATAGCATACAAGTCATCACAATAATCATCATAGATAGCAACTTTGTTCTCATAATCAATTGGAACCTCTTCCGGAATAGTGGATTCATCACAAAATAAAGTCATGACCTCTCCAAATCCACTTTCATCAATATAATCATCATAAATAGGAGGCATGCTATCATCATTATAAATTTGCATATCAAAACTTGGGAGACTAAAAATATCATCTTCATTAAACGTAGCATCCCCAAGCATGGGACAAACATTAATTGCAGCAAATATATTCACAAAAACATCATCTTCATCAAACATAGCACCCCCAAGCTTGGGCCTTTTCATATCATAAGCATAATCACTCTCATCATTAATAGTATGGATATCACCAATAGTATAGCAATTACCATATTCTTCCAAGCAAGTGCCAAAAAGATTTTCAAGATCATAAGAAGTATCATTATCTTCCCAATCATAATCATCACAACAAGCAATAGGCATAACGAGATCATCATCAAGTGCATCACCTTCCACAATTATATTTTCATGAGGCACAACAGTAATAGGAGCAGCATTATTTGGGAGAGATATCTTTTTACCTCTCTTCCTTTTTCTTTTCTTCTTCTTCACCACATCATGTGTGGGTTCAATCCTCTTTTTGGTGCTCCTTATTAATGAGATTGGTTGAATAGAAGGCTCCTCCTCGTTACCTGATTAATCATAAGAAATAATAGGAGGATATTGGGAAGTCTCTTCCCTTTCATTAGTATTCTCTTCATCTATTATTTGTTTTATTTTCTTTATGTAATTGGCAATATAAGGGTTTTCAATGCAATTCACCGCACAATACATATAAATTTCCCCTAGATCAAAATCAAGAAATTTATCGAGATTAAATTTTGTATACCCTCAGTTATACGTTTCATTTCTTCATAACCGAAAAGAAGACTAAGCTCTTTATGATGCTCAAGGGTAATCAAGTTATCACAATTTTTGGACACGACTTGATCATGAAACAAATAGCATTGGAGCTTTAGATGACCATGTACATTGCAAAGTTCACAAGGATGGCGATAAATCTTGAATCTTTCAGCACAAACATCTAGCCTTTCTTGCAACAATTTAGTTTCTAAATGCTTATGCCTCTTGCAATATCTATCTTCCATATTGGTGTGTACTTGCAAACCCAATGCACTCCACAAGAATTGACATGTTTATAGGAGACATTTTCATCCTAACTAGTGCAATCATCATTAGTACTATGGATATTCAAGGAGTTCATACTAACAATATTGCAATCATGCTCATCATTCAAAGATATAGTGCCAAACATTTTACTGCATTCTTCTTCTAACACTTTGGCACAATTTTCCTTATCATCATACTCACGAAAGATATTAAAAAGATGAAGCGTATGAGGCAAAATTAATTCCATTTTTTTGTAGTTTTCTTTTATAAACTAAACTAGTGATAAAACAAGAAACTAAAAGATTCAATTGCAAGATCTAAAGATATACCTTCAAGCGCTAACCTCCCCGGCAACGGCGCCAGAAAAGAGCTTGATGTCTACTACACAACCTTATTCTTGTAGATATTGTTGGGCCTCCAAGTGCAGAGGTTTGTAGGACAGTAGAAAATTTCCCTCAAGTGAATGACCTAAGGTTTATCGATCCGTAAGAGGCGTAGGATGAAGATGGTCTCTCTCAAGCAACCCTGCAACCAAATAACAAAGAGTCTCTTGTGTCCCCAACACACCCAATACAATGGTAGATTGTATAGGTGCACTAGTTCGGCGAAGAGATGGTCATACAAGTGCAATATGGATTAGATAAAGGATTTTGTAATCTGAAATTATAAAAACAGCAAGGTAACTAATGATAAAAGTGAGCGTAAATGGTATTGCAATGCGTTGAAACAAGGCCTAGGGTTCATACTTTCACTAGTGCAAGTTCCCTCAACAATAATAACATAATTGGATCACATAACTATCCCTCAACATGCAACAAAGAGTCACTCCAAAGTCACTAATAGCGGAGAACGAACAAAGAGATTATGGTAGGGTATGAAACCACCTCAAAGTTATTTTTTCCAATCAATCTTTGGGCTATTCCTATAAGTGTCACAAACAGCCCTAGAGTTCGTACTAGAATAACACCTTAAGACACAAATCAACCAAAACCCTAATGTCACCTAGATACTCCAATGTCACCTCAAGTATCCGTGGGTATGATTATACGATATGCATCACACAATCTCAGATTCATCTATTCAACCAACACACAGAACCTCAAAGAGTGCCCCAAAGTTTCTACCGGGGAGTCAAGACAAAAACGTGTGCCAACCCATATGCATAGATTCCCAAGGTCACGGAACCCGCAAGTTGATCACCAAAACATACATCAAGTGGATCAATAGAATACCCCATTGTCACCACGGGTATCCCATGCAAGACATACATCAAGTGTTCTCAAATCCTTAAAGACTCAATCGATCAGATAACTTCAAAGGGAAAACTCAATCCATTACAAGAGAGTAGAGGGGGATAAACATCATAAGATCCAACTATAATAGCAAAGCTCGCGATACATCAAGATCGTATCACCTCAAGAACACGAGAGAGAGAGAGAGAGATCAAACACATAGCTACTGGTACATACCCTCAGCCCCGAGGGATAAGGGAGCGAGACGATCGTCCAGTGTCCTGCGTCCTGCCACTGGGCGCACAAATACACAAACGATGAGTAGATTCAGCGCATGTCCTAGCTTATCTAGTTGCCTTGTGCCATGGTAGCATTCATTCGTGATGAAGGCCAGTTATATTTGTGTTGCTTTGTTCTGTATGCTGCTGCGTAGCTATATTGGGCATGTTTCCGCCGTGATGAAGACCACTTATTTTCGTTTCTTCTGGATCTATCTTTTGTTCACCTCGTAAGGATCTTATTTTAAGTCGGAGCAAGCACCTCCGCTCTAAAACAATGTCCTTCCATGTTGTTCAGGCCAATAGCTCCTATGCGACGTTTTTCATGTGAATTGGAAGGAGTGCGATGTAGTTAGAATGAATGGTTGTGATGCAACGTCTTCGAAGCCAACAATAGCTCCAATGCGACATGGCTCTGCTTAACTATGAAATGAAAAATACGAGGGGTTAGCGTTTTGAGTTATGACATGCGGGACCCACCATTTACTCGCATGCAGGTGGGACCCACAACTTATCCACACAAGCATGCCCATGCTCATCAGCGTGCCCCGACCCGAGCCAGCCACGAGCCCGAGCCAGCCCCCCTCCATTTCTTGCACTGCCCCTTTCCTTTCCCACCTTCTTCTTCCTCTGCTTCGGCAACGAAGCGCACCGCCGGTGAGTGATGTCTAGCTCGACTTTGGCCTCCCACCAATCATGGACGCAGTACAGTCCACTGCCATTGACAAGATGCCCCGATTGCCCGCGCGTGGAGCCTTTGAAGCGTTTGACTTGTGTGAGGGAAGAAAATGGCAACCGTGGGCGCGAGTTTGTGAAATGCTTGAGCAAGCCACAACCGGGGCATGTTAGATCTGTGTTCTTGACCAATCGTATGGTCTAATTTTTTTCCCGATTTCTTACCTTTTTCCTTGAATTAGGGTGGTGGATCTGGGTGGTGGATCTAGGATTCATGCGCCGCCGGCCCCCTATTTTTCAGGTTCTGAAGAAATATGGGCATTTTAAGTGGCTCGATGACTATGTTGAAAGGTTGAAATTGGAGGCATCAACCCCAACCCAAGAGCTCAATTTTGGGGGCGGCTTGCCGTGGAACAAGCCCCCAGTTTGACGGACAGAGCCGATCCGATGATGCACAGTGCACAACTGAAGTGTGAATTGAAGAAAATGGGCAAGCAACTAAAGCATCTGATCAATTTGAAGTAGCAAGCAAATATGATGCCTGGAGCATTTTATTGTTGTGTCATTGCTATGGGTTTATTTTACTTGATGTTCATCAATCGCTAGAATTTGTTAGAGTTTCAGTTAGTGTGTCAGCTAGTTTCAGGGGTTCCCTAATTTCAGTTATTGTGTCTATAGCTAGTAGTGCCCAGTAGTTTGAGTTAGCCAGGGATCATTTGTTAGATGAATTTGAATTTGTGTGAAGCAAAACTTGCTTGAATTATTGTAATGATATTCTCAGGGGGCCTATTCAGTGCTCCATGAACTAAAAGAGTTGCATGCTTGCATGAAGTAAATTAGTTTGCATTTCCTAGTTGCATGTCAATAGTGGGTTTGCATGGGGCTCCTCGTTGCATGTCTATGGTTTGGGTCATGACCCATTATTTGGCCAATATTTTGAAGATGGTGTGTGTGGTGATTGGGATGTAGCAACCCGGGCCCGTAGCAACCCATAGCAATACACAAATAATAGCAAGAACAACCCATAGCAATCTACAAATAATAGCACGAAACACACAATATATATAGTAGCATAACGATTATATAGAAGCATAATGATTGCAACCCATAGTTCCACGATAGCCTCACAACTTAAAATACTAATACAACTTAATAATAGTAGCATAACGATTACAACTTAATATACTAATACGATAGATATATAGCAAGCTAGATAGATCGGGGGGCACCAAACGCGGGTTCTTCAGGTTCTTCTTCTCCTTCTCCTCCGGGTGAACGCCACCTCGCTCCTCCGAGCGACCTTCACTCCTCCCCGTTGTTGATGGGGTACGGGAGCATGTGCATAACGCCGTTGTTGGGGAAGATGCTGTTGAAGTCGGTGAAGATGTTATGGGTGGTGAAAGCTATGAACTCTCAACCAACCCAATACACCTGCCCGAGGAAGTGGAAAGCATCAAAGGGGTTAGTGAATGTAGTGAGGAGCCCAACCACAATGCCATTGTGGTTGACCTCCTCAAGATGGTACATCCTCGGAGAGTCGCGGGAGGTGGCGAAAGCCGGCCACAAGGAAGAACTCTGTTAACTCCCTTTCTCCCCTCCACTTTGAGATCGCCCACACCCTAAGGGTTCTCTCTACGTACACTCCGGCCGGGTAGAGCCTTTCCAGCACGGTTGGGGGGAAGCGGTAGGTGGGGTGTTGTAGTGCATGGTGGCTCGAGGGCTTGATCGGGTTTGATGGAGAAGAAGGAAGAAAGAGGGCAGAGGAGGCAGAGGATGGGGCGGGGTATGGATGAGGAGGGAGAGGAAGACAATAGTGTCCGGCTTAAATAGCCCAAGTGCAACGTGGTTTTTGATTTCTTCAAGTGGTTTCACCGGGTAGAATTAATGGGCGGGCGGCGTTTGGTGGCGCCCCATCAAAGTGTGTACACGAGCGTGGGAAACGGGCTGCAACGCTTCTGGGGCTTCTGTGCCACCGGTCGCGTGTCAAGGGGGGCCAGGGGCGGCGCCAGGGTTCTTCTTGGGTATTCGGTTGAATACCCAAGATTTTCACAAACCATTGAAATTTTATATAAAACAAGTGATTTTTTTTGCAAAACAGTGATGATTTGGGCAAAATGAATACCCTCCTCCAAAATGAATACCCACCCTCTAGAACCTGGCGCCGCCACTGAGGGGGGCGGGCTCACGCACGCGTCTGTGCCGTCGTGGGTCAAGGGGACACGCCTGCCCCGGGTTCTCTGTGTGTGCCGCTCGTGCATGCATGCATGGCAATGTAGCCTGCTTGCTAGGGCCTGGCTAGAGGGAAACGTTCGGTCGATGGGAGACGTGACAACAATGGACGCCTTAATTTTCCCATCTTTTAACGAGCAGCACGCCGTTTGAACTGCATCAATACCCATCATGCAAGTATTGTGTCATTCAAAGAGGAGCACGCCATGCACCGTTGGCTTTTGGTTGTCTCTTCATCGGGGTCTGGCTGCTGCATTGCGGCCGGGTGCATGCTTTGATGCGACGCTGCATCGGTGCTAATGGTAGGCATGCGACAGCTTACTGCGTCGAGAGGGGTGGAGGAGCAGGGTTATGTCGAGGGCATGCATGCAACGCACGGGCGCAGTGCTGCGGGTGGGCATGCATGCTGCAACGGGCGCTGGCGCTGCGGGTAGGCACGCATGCAATGATGGAAAGGGCACTGCGTAGGCTTTGTCCATGCACCGCGTCAACTCGTGCCGTTGGATTCAAATGAACGGTCCTGATGCCCCAATGAGAGAGGCTGATCCAAACCCCACTGATTCAACCAATCAGCGCGTCTCATGTGGATCGAAGGACACTGTAGCTAACCCTAGCGCCTTATCTCAACCATTCACGCACAACGATCGACGACATGGTAGTGTGCGGGGTTTTGAGTGATTAGGGTTGAGGATAACTAATTAGAAAAAAGTCAAAAAAATATAAAACTTGCGCACATAGTCTTATTATGTCGTATAGTAACGAGAAAAATATATAAATATGGTTTACATACATTTTTACGAAAAATCCTTCACTAAATTGTCATTCCTCGAACAATGTAGTATGGAGTTCAAGGGAGAGAGTAGTGGGCACCCGAGAGTAGGTGGGGTTTTGAAAAATGAAAGTGTGAAAACCTCACCAAAACTTCATTTCGGATTGACTAAGAAAGATCTTAACTTACTTTCTCATTTTCATGTTTTAAACTTGTTTTATATATAATTTTCTATTAAACCTTGTTTTTCAAAAAAGAAAATAAAATATTATAAAATCAATTCAATAAATAGTGAGACTTTAGATTTACACTATATAGGTAGAATAGATGTGTAGAAAAATTATTTGGCTCGTTTAGACAAGGTGCCAAAAAATCTTGCTTAAATATGAGGTCGTTTATCCTATCTTTGGAGGTCATTTGAAACACACTTTTCATGACTATGAGTTCAACTTACCAAAAGGGCTCGGATTGATCAGCAAGCGAACATATTTCAGTTGAGGTACTTTAGATAGCATTAAAACATCAATACCTCATCCCTAATTCAAATTTAAGCCCAAATTTGAATCCAAATTTAAATTTAAAACAATGACCAACAAAAAAATTCGAATAGAAATATGGGGATACATAGTGACTACCAGTAAGCACCAAGTTACAAATATTATTACATGACACAAATTTTCAAACAGTTCTCTGTTCTACCTCTTCCTACCACGTCGTGTGCCCTTCTTCGCCTTAGCACTTCTTGTTTTTGGTTCTACTACACACACAAGTTCACGGGTCATCTTGGTTTTCTTTACTGGTCTTTTCAACACCTCGACAACACCCTCGAGATTAGTGTCTTCAGTCTGAATGTTGACAGCAGTTTCAGTTTCTTCGGTGTGTACCTCAACATGGGTTTCTTCAGTCTGAACCTCGACACGCTCAGGTTCAGTTTCAACCTCGAGAGCAGTTTCTTCAGTCTGAATGTTGACTGCAATTTCAGTTTTTTTGGTGTGCACCTCGACATAAGTTTCTTCAGTCTGAATGTTGACTGCAGCAGGATTTTCTTCAGTCTGCTCAGGCTCAAGCACACTTGTCTTCTTTCTACAGCCATTGACTCTTGCTTTTTTTTGTTGGCCAACACTGTTCAACAACAAGGGGTTGACTTGCGCGCTTCCTCCTGGCCATTGGGAAAATGTTATAGATATAATAGTTGAAAAAAGCACCAAATCAAAACACAGACAAATAAACAAGAACATACTATTGACTCTTGCTTTTTTTTGTTGGCCAACACTGTTCAACAACAAGGGGTTGACTTGCGCGCTTCCTCCTGGCCATTGGGAAAATGTTATAGATATAATAGTTGAAAAAAGCACCAAATCAAAACACAGACAAATAAACAAGAACATACTTTGGCTTATCAGGAGTGTAACGGCATTTGACAGATCCCACTCTGTGCCCAAGTTCCTGGCACAACTTGCATCTGTTTTTGTTACTTTTTAGGCCTTTTTTTGCTTTCCATCTTTCTTTCCCTTCTTACTACTCACACCTTTCTCAAACCATGCCTTGAATCTACTCTATTTAGGCCTGCCAGCCTTTCTTTTCATCAAGGGAGGACACATGGAAAATTCAATCTCCACTTCAGGCCACTGAGTCTGATCTGTAAGTGCTGGAATCGGAGTAGCATATGCAACTTTGAATTTTGCTACCGAATAATATCCATGCAAATATGGGTGCATGTTTATCTTCGGTTGGGATGCTAAGAAAATAATGGCATGCTCATATGGTTTACCAGTGTGTTGCCACTCGAGGCAAGTGCAATCATGCAATTCAGTGTTAACAACATGTCTCCTTCCAGTTTTATTATCTCTAACTTCAGCACCCCAAGGTGAAGATTTTTCAACAAACAAATGTGAAAGACTTATGCTCCTATTGATCACCTGTTGTACCACTGCTGGAAGCTTATCACCTTGCAGAAAATCACCTATCCTTCTTCTCAATTCCCACAACCGCACGAGCATGATCCTGATTTGGTCAACCATGTCATGCACAGGAAGATCTTTTAACTCCTTCACCTTGTTGTTGAAACTCTCTGCCAAATTGTTGTTGATGTAGTCACACTTGATGGTAGTGTTGAATCCTGACATGTACCATGACAAAGAATAGTAGGTGTTCTGCCATGGACCAAACTTATCGCATGCTGCCATTATCTTATCAAGATGATATTTGTGTGTCTGTCTAGTGTAAGATCTTGGTGCTGGCCGCATGCGCCTAAATTCTTCTCCTCTATTTTTTTGATCAAATTCATCCATAAATGACTGAAGCACTCCCTCTGCTCAGCATGTGGGAAAACATTTTTCACTGAATTTTCCAGACCCTTACATGCATCTGTGTGTATAGCCAAAGGTGACACTGGCCCTAGGCATCTTTTCAACTAGATCATGAACCATGTGCATGAAGCCTCTGTTTCTAACTGAAACAAGCCAACAGCAATAGGAAACATCCAGTTATGTACATCTAGAGCATTGCATGCTGCCAACTGACCATTCCACTTGCCTGTCAAAAATGATGAGTCTATGCTCAAATATGGACGGCATCCTGCTTTGAAGCCATCGATGCAAGGCTTCAAAGCCATAAAAAACTTGGAGAACTTGACTTCATCTTCGGCTGATACCTCAGTATCTATCTCCACAACACTGCCAGGTGACCTCTTTTCCACCTCTTCTTTGAAGTTGTAAAGCATCCTAAATGTATTTGCCCAATCACCATATAAAATTTTCACTGCCCTTTGTTTTGCCTTCCACATTGTGGTATATTTCAGTTTAATGGGGTACATCTTTTCCAAGTCTACTTTGAGTTCCTTGGCAGTAGTATTTAGTCTTTTGGCTAAAATTGGGGTGATCTTTTCTGCAACCCAAAATTGTGATGTCATGGTTGATACTCTCTGTGAACTTGTAATACAAGTATGTTGATTGGGGATTTGGTTAACCCTGACAGTACTTTCATTAGGTTGCAGTCTAGCAGATATGTACCACTTGCAAGGCTTGACACTACCATCAAATCCTTTGCACCTCGCATAAAACTTCTTTCTATCAGTCCAAACAGTCTTGGCATCAAACTCATGTTTCACTGCATAAGTCTTGAAACACATCATAAACTCCTTCATGCTTGGGAACGACTTTCCTACTTCAATGACAGGGTTTTCTTTGTCATACACATGCACCAGCTCATCATCATGTGCATCATCTACTTCATCTGCAGTTTGTTCCATCAAATGTCCATCTACATCTTCATCAGCATTAACATGCAAACTAGATTCGCCCCTCTCCTGCTTATCTCTGTCATCAATCGGAATGCCAAAAAGTTTGGTCATCTCAATGTCAGGCATTGGTGCAATGACCAAATCAGTAGGCTCATCTAATTCAACTACATTCCAATCAACAGTAGCTGCAGTTTCAGTTCCAGTCACCTGTCCCTCTTTGGCTATTACTGTAAATTCAATACACATGGGAATGAATGGCCTCTGTGAAGCCCAATCATCATCTACCATCTGCGCAGCCAAGTGTGATGACACATATCCAACCTTTGAAAAAATATTCAGATCAACGAGCTCAGAAAAAAAATTAGCCCGTTTGCTTGTCCAGCCGTTTTGCCGATCGGTTTCTTCAACAATCTGTTCACCATCTTCTATTCTCACATACTCTCCTTTTCAATCATCAAACTGCAACAGTGATACTTCTTGCTCTGGACCCCAAACAATATTCTCCCCAATTTTTTCCACCCATTTCTTCACTGCCTTCTCTCCCATGTTCTGTAGAACTTGTGGATCAACTTCTGTAAACTCAACCTCCCATTTAACAATTGTGTCTCTCTCAATGTTCTATATGCTACCATCAACTAATTTTGCCTTTGATGAAAAGAAATTGACCGTCAATTCGAACGTCCGAGCGGCAGTATCCCCTCTGTCAGTGGCAGACAATGTGAGCCCGTGAGAAAGAGCAGACGAAATTGAATCAGAGAGAGGCGCATTACCTATTCGAAGTTGAATCTTGCGGCTCCATCTCAGTATGCCCACGGGCTCCCCTCACAACCTATTGATTCAATAAGCAAAAATAGATGAACGAGCTGAGATCTACGGGCCCGAGAGAGGAACGGGACTAGGGTTCGAATTCACTCACCATTTTCTGAGGACGAAGGGAACGGGCGCCCGGTGAGAACGAGGGCTCCGCCGTCGCCGCCGCCGCCGAGAATGCAAGATCCGCCGCC
>NC_041384.1:27654377-27656463 GCF_002162155.2 Triticum dicoccoides
GTGGGGCGGACGGGGGTGGCAGGGCACGATCAGCTGTTTTGATGACCAATTAAGTTGGACCCACATGTCCTAACATAAACGGGCTTGGTTGACGACCATTTTAATCCCATTTAACACCCCATGTGGCCCTGGGCTATTTACACGCTAAAATGTGTCGCACCACGGCTATTTATTCGAACTACATCGCACTCCTTCCAATTCGCCTGAAAAACGTCGCACAGGAGCTATTGGCCCATGCTGGTCAGACCATTGCTACTTTGCTACCCATTGTCACTGTCAAACGAGGCGATTGCTCACCATGAAAGTTGTTAACTTGCTTGTTCGTCTTGTTGGCCGTCTGTGAGTACTTGTTAATAACTGATTGTCGTCATCACTTGGAGCACAACGATCTGCCCCTTGTGGTCTCCAAGGAGGCATCTTCTCTGTGGATCTAGCTAACTTGCTGATAAGTTCACACTAGCATGCTGATAAGCTAACGATCTGCCGCTTGTACTGCATTTGGCAATTCTATTTGGCCTATATTGCGTATCACTTTAAAATATAGAAGCCACTCATTCCGAATTTGGTCTGAACTACAGCTGGACCTCACAAAGAGAAAACAATATGACCATGAACATCGCATCGGGGGTAGACTTTTGAAAAGATTGCGTATTTGTTTGTTTCCCAATGTCTCTTGTTCCTACGTGTCATGGGGCACATATCATACATTGACGAAGATGTTATATCGAAGTGTAAAATATGGACAAGATGAGTGACTCCATTGCTTGCTCAAGTGAAGATGGGACGATGGATATATATAGAAGGAACCGAAGAAAGCAGTAAGCCACTGACTACATACGCTGACATGGGCCCCCTGACGTGGCTCTGCGTGCACGCTTGGCGACCATTCGTCGTTGAGCAAAGCTAGCGAGACAACAGTGTGTTGCTGTCCTGCATTGGCCGCTGGGCATATCAGCACATGGCATAAGCGCTGCCCTGGGCCAGGTTAGCATTTGTTCTAGATCAAGACCAGCTGTTTGTAAAAGTAAAACCACCGTTACTCGTCGTCTCGTCACTGAGTCGATTCCTCGCAAAAAGTAATTTCTGTGCATCTCGTGGCCGCCGGACAGAATCTATCTGCCCTTTGCGATCTCCAAGGAGGCACCTTCAGTGTAAATCTAGTCGATAGTGACCTCATACTATATTACCGTATGCATGAAAATTAAATCCACATATAGTCCATGGGTAGTGCAATCAAAAAGGGATTTAGAAAAGCAAAAGCATCGTTTGCTCCACGTCGCAGCATCTTGGCAACAACTAAAACACAAATGTAGGTTGAGGGTGGCCTCGTGCATATGCATTAGGTAGCACAACATTATTGTTTTAGCCGAGTCTGAGTGGGCGGGCAGGTTAAACTAACTGTAGCACTTTCAGTTAATGAAACATCTTATTGGTTGGTCCAGCTTAACCAGGCTATCTAGAGCCATCCAACCGTACTGCAAGCTTTGATCATGCGGCTTTCGATTCTGCAAGTGGACTGAAATAGGGGGAAAAATCCATGTTTTTTTTTCTCTGAATGGGTAAATCTGCCAGCTACAAGATATTTGAAGCAGTACGCCGTACAAGCATGTGATTCTTGTTCCATGTTGCAGTGTCATGAAGTTGATTTGCATTATAAAGAAAGCTTTTATGTCTTCATCAATCATCCTAGTGGTTGCATACTTTCAAAACCAAGATTACCTGCATATTGCTTGGTAAGGTCCCACACGACCTTTCAAAGCTCATTGTTTATGTAAACCAAATGGAACATATGAAATTTATTTTCACAATAAAAATATTGTGTTCACCTTTTGATCTGCTTATTTTAGATGGAAGGTATACACCTCAGATGAAACATACAAATATTAATAATTTTTTCGTAATATCTAATGGCTCCTCCAATTTCCTAGCGATTACTTATGCTAAAAATCCTCAGGATGGTATTCGCATTTAGATGACCATCCACAAAAGAACTGCAGTTTCATATATAAGCAAATAGGAAAATAAGATAATCGTCTCTTAGGTCCATAAGTTTTCACATGTCAATCGCTTTGGTTATAGCAAAAAT
>NC_041384.1:27656769-27657609 GCF_002162155.2 Triticum dicoccoides
ACACACAGGTAACAACTTCTCAACCCACGCAATCTGTCAGCCTGCGCAATATGGACATTTTAGATTATATAAAATAAATATCGTCAAAACAAATTTTGCATTCGAGCAAGTAGAAACTCGGGTTCCTACTTTTCTGGATCTGGCATGGCCTCACTCTGTTGTACCGCTGGTGCCAAACATAAATTTTGCACTCGGAAAAACTATTTGACCTGCATTGTACTCTTAGGGCATCTCCAGCCGCGCCCCCAACAAGCCTCCTCAGGCCACTTTTCCGGCGCCGGCGCCGAAAAAACGGACCAGTCGCGCCCCCAGGACGCCGAAAATCGCCGGTTCGTATCTTTTTTCCGCCCGGCGGTCACAGGCCGAACCCGGCGCGCTGGGGAGCCGTTGGGGGCTCCGGCGCTAGGGAAAAGCACGCCTGGCCCACACCAACAGGGGAAAAGTCAAGGTTCTCTTCCCCCGACTCGCCTCGCACCCCCCGCGCCCTCGGCCATCACTAGCTATATCCTGGCGACGGCCGCCGCCCTACTCCGCTAGATAGCCATTCCCCGCCGAAAAATAGCAGCGCTTCGCCGCGGCAGCCCCTCCCACAGCAGCTGGGCATTTCCAACCGTCGTTTCCGGCCACGGAGGCGCGGTTTAACGGCAGGTACACGCCCACCGAGCGCAAGGTGTTCGGCGTTTTGCCTGTCTCGGCGATGGACTCGGATGAGGAGGAAGAGCTCGCCGCGCTGCTGGAGGAGGAAGCCGCGGCCGACGTCCAGGAAGAAAAGCATCTGATGGTGCTCGCCGCCCTCGCCCAGCTACTGGCGAGCAATGAAAAGCCTCGGCGAGGTGGCTC
>NC_041384.1:27657831-27659452 GCF_002162155.2 Triticum dicoccoides
ACCGGCATCGTCTGCAAGGCTACTGCATGCTCTACTCCGACTACTTCGCCGATGCTCCACTTCATGGCAAGAGAACATTTCGGCGCCGTTATCGGATGAGCCGAAAGCTCTTCCTCAGGATTGTGAATTCCATCCGGGAGTTCAACAACTACTTCAAGTGCAAGATGGATTGCACTGGCGCTCTTGGATTCACCTCTATCCAGAAGTGCACGACAGCGATGAGGATGCTTGCATATGGAGCTCCTAGTGATTCATTCGACGACTATGGGCGCATGGCCGAGTCCACCAGCACAGAGTGTTTCTACAAGTTCTGTCGGGCAGTGGTGGCAGTGTTTGGGCCACAATACTTGAGAACACCCAATGCGGAAGACACTGTTCGGATCCTATCCCAGAATGCAGCAAGAGGATTTCCTGGGATGCTTGGAAGCATCGACTGCATGCATTGGAAATGGAAGAACTGCCCATTTGGTTGGCAGGGGATGTACAAAGGCGCCAAAG
Organism: Triticum dicoccoides; assembly: GCF_002162155.2. NCBI lineage: Eukaryota > Viridiplantae > Streptophyta > Magnoliopsida > Poales > Poaceae > Triticum > Triticum dicoccoides. The sequence goes on from NC_041384.1 coordinate 27,658,330, forward strand.
GCGGTTGCAGTGTGGTGCTTGAGGCGGTAGCCACACAGGACCTCTGGATTTGGCACTCCTTCTTTAGTATGCCAGGAACTCACAATGACATCAACGTGCTGCAGTGCTCTCCTATTTTTGCTAAGCTCGTTGAGGGCCATTCTCCTCCGGTGAACTTCGAGATCAATGGGCACCAATACAACAAGGGGTACTATCTAGCTGACGGCATCTATCCGAGATGGTCGACATTTGTGAAGACGATCTCAAACCCTGTGGCAGGAGGCAAGAACGCCTGGTTTGCAAAGCTTCAGGAGGCTTGCAGGAAGGATGTCGAGCGGGCATTTGGTGTGCTCCAATCTCGATTCGCTGTTGTTCGGTACCCCGCTCAGACCTGGTCGAAAGATCAAATGTGGGAGATCATGACTTATTGTGTCATCTTGCACAACATGATCATCGAGAGCGAGCAAGAAGACCCAGTGTTTGACACTGAACCATACTACAGGCAGGGTCCTCTAGCCGAAGTTGATCACCAGCTACCGGCAACTTGGACTGCCTATCTCAGTATGCGTCAGGAGATCCGAGACCCACAGGTGCATCATCAACTGCAGAAAGATCTGATTGAGCACCTATGGAGGCTCAAGGGGGACGCCGCGTGATGAAATACGAGTTTTTATTTGTTGAACTATATAATTTGTATTGAACTATTTGTTGTTGTAGTATTTTGTTGAAGTATTTGATTTTCTGTGATGAAATATGTGATAAGAAATAATTGTGTTGATAATTGAACGCCGAGACACGGCGAAACCACGCTGAATATGGGCCTATTCTCGCCCATATGGGCCGTTTATTCGCCGAAATTGGGCTGTAAAGTGGGCCAAACTCGGCGCCTGGGGGCGAGCTGGGGGCGACGACTGGGCGCAAAACCGCCCCCAGCGCCGAGTGTATCGCCCTGCGCCAACACCCTAGCCCACGTCGTCACGCCAGCACATACAAGACACCCATGTAGAAGTTGGTCTACATAATACATGGATGGCAAAAAGAGATGACAAGAGAATCATGACCCTCTCATCGGGGTAGGCAGTATAAGGATATCTGGCTCTGCAGAGAGGAGGAGGGACAAAAAAGACCCCTCCATCGTGCCGCC
>NC_041384.1:27659607-27660391 GCF_002162155.2 Triticum dicoccoides
CCCACTCCCCCTACCCTCCCCACGCTGCAGCCGGGTGACGCCGCCAGGTGAAAACCGCGTTGCCGTCAGCGCCGGCTGCGGGGTCTTCATCTCCCGGCTCCCCTTCCTCTATGGGCGGCGGATCTAGGGGGTAGGTGGCAGTGTCCCGCGGTGCTCACAGCCGGGCGCAAGGCGGCAGGCCACGGCGAGCGGTGGCGAACTTCAGGGTGGCGGGGCTCGGCTGGTGGCCTGGTGGGCTAGGGTGCTGACGTGACGACGTGGGCTAGGGTGTTGGCGCGACTGCGGACCATGGCGTGCTGGTGCGACGGCGGCGCATGGCATGCTCGGGGAGGCGTTCTGCGGCATCCACTACTAGAAAAAAGGTTGTTAGTGGCGCACCTATTTTTGCTATTCATGGCGCGCTATAGGTGCGCCACTATTATCATGCCACTAGTAACAAATACTAATGGCGCACCTCTGGTGCGCTATTACTATTGCAGGTAACAGTGGCGCGCCTTGTAGTGCGCCATTACTATTGCTACAGGTGCGCCACTGGTAACTTTTTTTTTTGAAATTATTTGAATTTTTTTTGAATTTTGAAGGCGGGAAAATAGTAGTGGTGCGCCGTCTAACCCCCACCGTGCGCCATTGCTATTTTTGAATTTTGAATTTGGATCTGGATCTAGATCTGGCTCATTTTTTTGGCTTGTTTTTTTGCTCATTTTTTTTGCTTGAATTTTTTCAAATTTCGTTCTCGACCTAAATCTGGTACGTTCTTTGTGCCGGGGGAGCTCCACATGTGGCC
>NC_041384.1:27660561-27661272 GCF_002162155.2 Triticum dicoccoides
AGGAGAGGAGGGAGGAGGAGGTCGCCGGAGGAGGAGCACCGTGAGGAGGAGAGGAGGGAGGAGGAGGTCGTCGGAGGAGGAGCACCATGAGGAGGAGGAGCACCGTGAGGAGGAGGTCGCCGGAGAGGAGGAGATGAAGTGGAGGAGAGGAGGAGAGGAGTAGATGGAGTGGAGCAGAGGAGGAGAGGAGGAGATGGAGTGGAGGAGAGGAGGAGAAGAATGAAGGGGTAAGTGGCTGGCCGGTCCTTTTAAACTTCATACCCAACTTAGCAGTGGCGCACCATGCACTGGTGCGCTATTGCTATTTTTTTGAATTTTGAAGGCGGGAAAATAGCAGTTGCGCACCATGCACTAGTGCGCCATTGCTAATTTTTAATTTTTCTGCAATTTTTTCGAATTTTTTTGCCTTTAGATCTTAAAAGCGTCGTAACTTTTTCTGTTAGGTTTTTGAGGATTCTAGAAAATCGATAACAGGCGTAGCCAGTTGAATTCGGATGTAACTTTTTGAGTAGATGATTTTTCATATAAAAAATATTTTCATCGGAGGTCGTATGCAAAAGTTACGGCCATTTTACCGAAACACGGCGGCCTTTTGCAAAAAAAATCAAAATTCATGTTTGTTAATTTTCCTAACAACTAGAACACATAACACATGGGCATCTATTTTTTGAATTTTTTTGAATCTTTTATCATTTTCTTTTATTTTTTTAA
>NC_041384.1:27661282-27662207 GCF_002162155.2 Triticum dicoccoides
CTATGTAGCATAGCAGTGGCGCACCTAGGTGTGGTGCGCCATTGCTATGTCTGGTGGGGGGAGGATGGACCAAAAAATAGCAATGGCGCACTGCTCATGTGGTGCGCCATTAGTAAAGACATAGCAATGGCGCACCTGATTCTGGTGTGCCACTGCTATATAGCAGTGGCGCACCATCATCATGATGCGCCACTAGTAGAGATATTGGGGATAAGCCTTTTTCTAGTAGTGATCTCCTTCGAGCGGCGCGGGGAGCTCTTCTTGCAGCATGGGCGCACGGCAGCTACCTCGGGGCTCTCGGAGGCAGGCGGATCTGGAATGGCAAGCGTGGTAGGTGGCCTGGTGGCCAATGGGTGGAGGCTCCAGCAGGCGAAGCTCTGGTGGGGCTCCTGGGACATGGGACGACGGGCCTTGAGGGTCTCCCTTAGCCGGATCCGGAGTTGCTAACTCTGGCCCATGGAGTCCTGCTCACTACTAGGGAAAACCTACAGTAGAACCTTAGTAGCAGCGAGGGGTAGAGAGCCGGTGCTACTGGTATTTAGCAGCAATGCTGGTCAGAAACCGATGCTACAGGTAAACGGATAGCAGTAGTGCGGGATTTCTATCAAGCGCTGCTGCTAGTTGGGCCCCACCATGTCCCCAGGCCAGGCTACAGTAGCAGCGCGAGCCTACTAATGCGCACTACTACTATGGTCGTAGAGTAGCGGTGTCTTCTATACACGCGCTACTACTGTTTATACATGGGCCCGACTCCCAGGCACCGCCTAGCAGTAGCGCCAGATCTCGGCATGCGCTATAGATAGCGTGCGTAGTAGCAGCTCTGTTTCCTTACCCGCGCTACTACTATGGGACCTTATCCACCCCGTCGTTTCCTCTCCCTCACTCCCCCCCTCACACTCTTGCTCACTCTCTCTCTACCACCACC
>NC_041384.1:27662586-27665203 GCF_002162155.2 Triticum dicoccoides
CCCTCCCTCCTCCTCCGGCCACCTTCCTCCCTCCTCCCTCGTCCTCCAACCACCCTCTCCTCCCTCCTCGCACTGCCCTCCTCACTCCTCCCTCCTCATCCGGCTTTCCTCCTCCCTCCTCCCACTGCCCTCCTCCATCCTCATCCGACCTCCTTCCTCCTCTCTCCTCTCTCCTCCCTCCTCCCATTGCCCTCCTCACTCCTCCCTCCTCCCACCTCTTTTGTGTAGAATTTTTTAGTAAAAAAATAGGTATAGAAATTTTTAGTAATAAAAATTAGTTTAATTTGATTGTAGAATGTAGGTTTTTGAATTAAATAGAACATCTAGCTTATATGAATATAATGTGGGTATTTTGAATAGAATAAAAAACAAAATATAGGTAGAATGGAGGTTTTTTTAATAGAATAGGTAGGTAGAATTTTGTTTTAGAATATAGATAGAAAATTTTAGTAATAGAAAATTTTATTAAAAAAATTAGTAATAGAAAATTTTACGTGTAGAAAACTTCAATTCTAGAAATGTATTAGAATGCTATATGGCAAATTTTGAGGTATCAAACTTAGTAATAGGAATTTTTAGTAAAAAATTTAGGTATAGATTTTTTTAGTAATTTTCTTTTTCAATATAGAAATGTATTGAAAATTTAGGTATTTGAAATATTTGTGAGGGAGAGTCCACCATATAGTGTCAAAATATGAGAGAGGAAGAATCCCGACTATTGTTGTGGGAGTCGCTTCTTCTTCATTCGAATGTGCTAGACATTTTGATGTAATGCACTTTCCAATGAACGGAGGAGCGACCATCACCGACAGTCGCAAATGTCAGAGAGGAAGAATCTCGATTGTCGTCGCCGGGGTTGCTTCTCCTTCGTTTCCATGTACTAGACATCTTTGTGTAAGCACTCGAGTACGAAGGGAGGAGCAACCATCACTGACGGTCGAATATATCAGAGAGGGAGTGCCCACCATATACACCACGTGAGATGAGAGTTTTCAAGGAAAGACTCGACATAACGACAGTCAACCCGTGATGAATAATAATGATTTGTGTGTTGAGTTCCTATTATTTGTCATCGTTTTGTAATCTTTGACTTATAAACACAGGAAATGTCTGACGACAATAGGATCTCTGAGTGCAACTATTGCAAAGACGACCGGGGTATGTGAGACAGGATGCACCATCTGGAAAATGGTACATAATTCACTATCGTGCTGAAGGAGACTTTCGACGTTTTTACGGTACGTAATGATAACAAGTATTTTTTCCATAATTAAGCATGATTTGTGATCATTGGCTTCAACATGTAATTTCCATTTTTTTAATTGGAATAGTTCATCCCCTGTCATGCAAGACCGTATGTCTTGGAAAAGCTCGGTTTTGAAGATAGGGAGGGAACAAAGACGAGGAGAGCTAAACTTAGGACGAAGCATGGTTTCACTTTATACACCAAATAGCTCACATTTTAGTTGCTCAACTTGGCGAGGACTTTTTCAGGCCTATGAATTTAAGGAAGATATGAAAATAAACTTCAATCTTGGGCCTGAATGTGAAATTGATGATGATTGGAATAAGTATTGACAAATCAATCTTGCCCTCGGAAAAATTATACAACAATTGGAATAAGTCTTGACAAATCAAATTCCAAAAATCTTGGAAGAACTCAGTGGGCATGCCTTCATGACAGTAGCCCTTTTATGTTTCATAGGAAAAAACAGCAAGCTGAATAGCATAGTCTGGTCTTCTACACTTCTCTCGCCTTCTCGCCCCGTACCTTTTCATCACCAACAATGGATACAGTAAGGTCGCCGATGCCCACCCATTGTAAATTACTAAATTTTGATTGCATTGACGCATAATGGAGGAGGATAGCAATGGATTCGTTCAGTCCCTACAAATCTCTCTGTAATTTGGAATGGTTCATATATAAGTCACAGGTTCATCCCGTTTTTTTATCTGATCCATCCAGGTTGTTCTCATCATTTCATGTTCTGGCTCTTAACTACTTCCTGATCCTTCCGTAATTACACATAGGTTTGACCACTTAATAAGAGAACAAAAGGGGTTTGGTATCAGAATAAGAGAACAAAAGGGGTTTGGTATCAGAATGGATAGACCGCGTGAAGCAACGAGGACAGAACCATGAGGGGATTGCCCGCGGGCCCTGATTGTTGGATCCTTCAGGTGATTTTCTTTCAAATTTATGCTTTAGTTTTGTTACTTCTTCTGCTCTATATCTCATTTACAAAGTATTTGTCTAGGAGTAAAAAATGGAATAGAAGGAAACTAGCAAATGAGATTACAGACATAGCTTAAGTGACCAGTGCATTGTTTCTACTGTGTCTCTCCTTTTGTCCTTGCTAAGCTGCTACGTGAAGGCCAAGGTGCAGCAATGACTCAAGGGTATCTTCCCTATTCTCCATCCAAATATGTAAATTTAGTGCCAACAATCAAAGAGTTATTTGGGTATCCCCATTTTCGTTTACCTCCTTTAGAATTGGGACGGCATCATAGCAGCTACTAGCCCTTGCTTGCCGTTTTACACGGCTTAGAGCCATCGTCTCTCTCTCCTCCTTATTCCCAAGGTCTCCTATTCTCATCTCTCTCTCTCTCTCTCTCT
>NC_041384.1:27665473-27709002 GCF_002162155.2 Triticum dicoccoides
TCCCTGTGCGTTCATTACCATTAGTAGAGCCAGTTCTACTTGAGACAACGTTGAGCAGCATATATAGATGGTTTTTTACTATTTCACAACTACTTGATGCAAAGCATTACGACTGGTTTCGTCAAGAAAGTGACATGGGCATCCATCATCACTGTTCTAAGCTTGTTAATATAAAAATCTTGGCCCGGTTGCACTATGGGAATAACAATCTGATCTCGTAATAACTAGACAAAAGATTCCATGTACTTCATTTCACTCCTATACCGACCAACAGCGTACAAACAGATAAAAATTAAGTGGCAAGGCCAATCTAGTAGTACCTAGTAGCATGCCATACATGAGTTGATGAGAGTACGTATATTGCTATTGTTTTGACATGTTTGCCATAGTACTGTAAAACAATGTGGGGTTGGTGGAGACTAGTTTGGGTATATCTTGTACCAAAGATTTCAATGCATGTTTGTTGCATCGGATGAACTTCCCAAGGTACATTACTTTCCTGCAGAGCTCAAGATGGCATGTCTTGTACATTAACAACAATTCAATTAATTTCACACCAAAAATACAAACCACCACATGACACTAGGTGTTCTACGAAAAGGTCCTGGCAGCCGGGACGACTTTGAAATGGAGCTTCAGTGTACCATTGGGATCAATTACAAAGACAAAACTAATATTCATAATCATAAAAGAGTTTCAATATTCATTTTACAACTGGATATGATTGAGATTGTTGAAATTGCTTCATTGACCAATGCACTTGTCTGTACCACGTACCACTAGTAGAAAAAGGGCCATTTGTCCCGGTTCATAAGGCCCATCTGTCCCGGTTGGGGAACAGGGACTAAAAGGTCGTTACTAATGTCCTAGGCCTTTAGTCCCGGTTCTTATACGAACCGGGACAGATGGGCCTCCACGTGGCCTGTGCTGCGAGCCCAGGCAGGAGGCCCTTTAGTCCCGGTTGGTGGCACCAACCGGGACCAATAGGCATCCACACGTCAGCTGTTCAGGGGCTAGGGTTTTTTTTCTGAGGGGGGAGGCATTTGGGGGTTTTGTATGATTAATTAAGGTGTTTCATATATTGTGTTAGGTAGCTAATTAATTAATAGAGAGAAGTGTCCTCTCTTATCTCCGTGCTTGGTCGATGCTACGTACTATACGTATAGAGAGGCCCTCGACACGCTAGCTAGTAAGAAAATGAAGGAAATCATTAAGTACAGAAGTTCTTCATGCATACCGAGAGAAGTGATCGACCTCCTTCTCCGAGAGATTGGTTGAACAACAAGTTTTTGTATATCTATCCGACGCTACTGGCTACATATATACAATATAAGATCTCTTACAATATAATCCCCTAATTATATATGAACTCAGGTTCCACATGGTATTCTCCGACTTTATTGATGACGTAGTCAAGAAAGAATCCCGCTAATTTCTCTTGAATTGCTTTCATGCGATCATCTGGTAGGAGTTCATTCCGCTTCTCCCACGTCTAATTTGAAGAAGGGGGTTAATACATATATGTGAATGAAACTCAACAGAAATGATGGTGTAATAAAATGAAATTATGAATATTATTGCTTATGCACATCAAATTGTCTTTTAGAGTAGCTCCGCCTATCTTTGCAAGTCGCGTTGTAGATGAACTCGCACACGTAGTATCCACAGTAATTATTCCCTTGTTCCTGCCACAAGCACTTTACGAGAAATAGAGGTCAATCAAACTGATAATGAAGCATTATAAATGGCATTGATGAAAGTAGCTAGAATCAACGAGAGATGCGCGGAACTAGCTAGCTAGTAGTACTTACTTTCGGGTATGTATATCGCAGCTCCTTTGGCAGTCCTGGAGCTTCTTCGGTGAACTTTTTCCAAACCCTGCAAGACAAAGAAAATAATTATTACTTGAGATATCAGGAAGTGAACAAGAAGTTGCCGATATGGTGCGATAATGATCGATTGAACTTACTTGTTGAGAATTTTAGTCATGTCCGCATAGGTCTCGGGATCTTTTCGTCTCGAGTCTAAGACAGTTACTAGTCCCTGCTCAAGCTTAATCTCCAGGAGAATATAGTGGAAGCTGCGCAGCATGCATAACTCATCAATTACATTACTATAACCTCGCTCGAGTAATAAGGGAAACCGAATATGCACAAGACAGTAACACTCGCTCGAAGTTGTAAGGAAAGAGTATTTTATCTTTGTTTTGATTTATTATCAACAATTTGAGCAAGTTGGCCTCAGCATCATCGGCGTTCTTTTTAACCTGAAATGCATCTAGGAGATTTGTGTTAATGAACCCGATACCATACATTTCTGCTTTTCTGCACTCGACGATATTCAATCTGCATAATATAGTGAGGATAATCATATATACATGCAATGAAAGAGCTGAACTATATATAGAGACTTAATGACAGAAGTAGTACTTACAGACAGTAGCAAGTGACTGTTAATTTATCGAGGGCCTTTTGATTGAACCACTAGAAGAACTCCTCAAATGGAACAGTCAACAAATCAATTCCAACGAGGTCGTGCTCCTCTTTAACTCTTAGATACAAAGTATCCGTCCCCCCAGACTCTCTGCAGGTTTTTATGTACCAATCATGGAATCTTCGCATCATCGTTGTTAGAGATTTTTCATCTTTGACAAGAGGCTTCCCGTAATGGTATTAGTGTTCTTCCACCTCCAAGAAATCATAATGTACATCGTCGGGCAGGTAATCTTCAAGATTGCTATAACTGAGCACCATCCTCGCATCATTAGCGACGATATCGCTAGACACCTTGAGCGGGGGGCATGATTGGTCCGCTTGTTCGCCGAGCTGGGCAATTTTTTCCCAACTTGTCGTTCTGCTAACCTTCGATCACTGATAGTATTTCCCAACCGCTCTGCTTCGATATATACCTTTGTAGTAATGCGCTCACAGTTGTTTTTCAGCGGAGACTTTGGTGGTTTCCTCAGGGCATCGATAGTGTGCTTTGCTTTCACCCGGTCTACCTTCTCCTCCGGAGGTGGATGTCTCTTTGCTTTCACCCCTTCAAAGAAGTCCTTCACTTCTTCTTCCACGATCTCCGCGTTTTCTTCCATGGTCCTCTCGTATGGTAACTTCTCTAGAGGCTTGAGAGGTGGACCGAATTTGTATTGCCTCCCGCCTCTGACTGTACTCCTAGACGCCGGAGCAGATGGAGCGGTTGCGGCTGTCTTCTTTCGTGCTTGCTTACGAGGCGGAGGAGAAGGACTACGACACGTCGGAGCAGCCGGGGCGGCGGCGGGTCTCTTCCGCCCTTGCTGGCGAGGCGGAGAAGGAGGAAGCTGGTGGCTGCTCGGGCGCGTCGGCGCAGGCGGAGAAGGAGGCGGAGTGCCGCCACGCGCCGGAGAAGGAGGATGAGTGCCCTGATCACTCGCTGGAGGAGGAGCAGAGTGCCCTGACTCGACGGAGGAGGAGGAGGAGGAGGCGTCCAGTTCAGAAGGTTGATGAGCTCCTTCCGCCATAGGCATGGAGTCTTCAGACAAGAACCCAGCCGAGTCTCCCCGTCACCCGTAGGGTGGTGAAGCTGGATGTCCTCAAATCGTTCTGTGATTTCATCCACCATCACCCTAGCATATCCTTCTGGAATCGGCCGGCAGTGAAAAGTTGCGCCAGGTTCAGGAGGTGCAACAGAGCCAACAGCCGCATTGACTTTAAATTCCATCCACTACGTCATAACGTGGCAATTCTGAGACTGCGTGATAGCATCCACGGGGTAGCTAGCAGGAGCCGTGAAGACAGGCTCCTGAAGCAGCTCTGTGGAAGCCACGCTGCTTCTCCGCTGAGATGGCGGGGTAGCTTCGGGTGTAGCAGCTTCGGCAGGTCGCGTACTGCGGGCCTCGTCTCGTTCATCTAGCGCTTGTACCCTTGCATGCAGCGCCTGTAGTTGGGTCAACTCCTTTTTCTTCTTCCTCTCTCGGCGTTTGTAACCGCCTGCGTCGGGAAATCCAGCCTTCCACGAAAGGGAGCATGGCGTGCCTCGGGTCTGTCCGGGGTGCTCAGGATTCCCGAGGGCCTCTATGAGCTCGTCGTTCTCTCTGTCTGAAACGAACGTCCCTTGCTGCGCCTTTTCGATATACTCCTGAAGCTTCTCGATGGGTGTGTTCAGCTACTCGTTGGTCCAAACGCACTTCCCTGTTATAGGGTCCAATTTTGCCCCAACCCCGAAAAACCAAGTCCTGCAACGGTCTGGCCAGCGTCGCGTCTCTGGTTCGATCCCTTTATCAATGAGGTCATTCTCAGCCTTGTCCCACAACGGCCGGGCTTTCAGGTAGCCACCTGACCCCTTGCGATGGTGATGCTTCTTCTTTGCAGCATTTTTCTTGTTTGTCGCTGACATCTTCGCTGCTCTCTCATATTTCTTTTTGGTGACAAATGTGGGCCACTGATCTTTGATCTTCTCAAATCGGCCGATGAATTCTGGAGTCTTGTCTTGGTCGACAAACAATGATTTCAGCTCAGTCTTCCACCTCCTAAATAGCTCAGCCATCTTCTTAAGAGCATAAGCCTTGATCATTGGCTTTTTAACTGGATTCTCCGGATCCTCCTCTGGCGGGAAGGAGAAATTTTCTTGCAACGCGGTCCAAAGATCAGCTTTCTGCCTATCGCTGACATAAGACACCTGAGAGTCTTTGTCCTTAGGCTTCAACCATTGCTCGATGCTGATTGGGATCATGTCCCTAACTAGAACCCTGCACTGAGCTTTAAATTTTTGCTTGGTCCGGAGGGGTTCAATCGGTTGGCCGGCGCGATCAATTTCGATGATCGTGTACCTTTCATCCACACGCAACTTTCTCTTTGGGCCTCGTCCGGTTACCGAAGTGTTGCTCGATCCGGAGGGCTAGAAAAGAAGTGTTCAAAATGCACCATTCATTGCCACATCATCAATTTTGAACCCTTTCTGACTTCATTTGTTATTTTTCATGCATTTACTGATTTTTTTAGCTGAATGACCTTGAAATTGAAAAGCACTACAAATGAACTCTAAAAAGGTTGAAAGTTGGCATGGTATCATGATTTCACCCACATAGCATGTGCTAAAAAGTTGAGAGGGTTATAGCAAAAACTGGATGCACTTCGTGTACAAAATGGACAATCCCTTTCGAAGTATCAGGGTTTTGGATGAAAACTCATCTGTTATAAAGGGATTTCATTTTTTGAACTTATTTCAACTCCAGACTTTTTGTGTGTTCAAAATGCACCATTCAAAGCCACATCATCAATTTTCAACCCTTTCTGACTTTATTTGTTATTTTTTATGCATTTACTGATTTTTTTCAGCTATAAGACCCTGAAATTGAAAAGCATTTCAAATGAACTCTGAAAAGGTTAAAGGTTGGCATGGTATCATCATTTCACCCACATAGCATGTGCAAGAAAGTAGAGAGGCTTACGGCAAAAACTGGATGCACTTCGTGCACAAAACGGACAATCTCTTTCGAAGTATGAGGGTTTCATACAGAAACTCGTCTGTTACAAAAGGGATTTCATTTATTTGAACTTATTTGAACTCCATACTTTTTCTGTGTTCAAAATGCACCATTCAAAGCCACATCATCAATTTTCAACCCTTTCTGACTTCATTTGTTATTTTTCATGCATTTACTGATTTTTTTAGCTGAATGACCTTGAAATTGATGAACTCTAAAAAGGTTGAAAGTTGGCATGGTATCATCATTTCACCCACATAGCATGTGCTACAAAGTTGAGAGGGTTACGGCAAAAATTGGATGCACTTCGTGTACAAAATGGACAATCTCTTTCGAAGTATCAGGGTTTCGAACGAGAACTCATCTGTTACAAAGGGATTTCATTTTTTTGAACTTATTTCAACTCCAGACTTTTTGTGTGTTCAAAATGCACCATTCAAAGCCACATCATCAATTTTTAACTCTTTCTGACTTCATTTGTTATTTTTCATGCATTTACTGATTTTTTCAGCTATAAGACCCTGAAATTGAAAAACATTTCAAATGAACTATGAAAAGGTTAAAAGTTGGCATGGTATCATAATTTCACCCACATAGCATGTGCAAGAAAGTAGAGAGGCTTACGACAAAAACTGTATGCACTTCGTGTACAAAAAGGACAATCTCTTTCGAAGTATCAGGGTTTCATACAAAAACTCGTCTGTTACAAAAGGGATTTCATATTTTTGAACTTATTTGAACTCCATACTTTTTCTGTGTTCAAAATGCACCATTCAAAGCCACATCATCAATTTTCAACCCTTTCTGACTTCATTTGTTATTTTTCATGCATTTACTGATTTGTTTTTGAGCTGAATGACCTTGAAATTAAAAAGAACTACAAATGAACTCTAAAAAGGTTGAAAGTTGGCATGGTATCATCATTTCACCCACATAGCATGTGCTAAAAATTTGAGAGGGTTACGACAAAACCTGATGCACTTCGTGTACAAAATGGACAATCTCCTTCGAAGTATCAGGGTTTCGGACGAAAACTCATCTGTTACAAAGGGATTTCATTTTTTTGAACTTATTTCAACTCCAGACTTTTTGTGTGTTCAAAATGCACCATTCAAAGCCACATGGATAGATAAGTGACCAAAATAATAGAAGTTCATCATCACATATTGTGTGTCAAAAACCATTACAGATTCACATGGATAGATAAGTGACCAAATTAATAGAAGTTCATCATCACATTAAAAACAAAGTACATACATAGTTCTCATTGAACAACATATAGCTCTCCAGAGCATCTAGTTAAACCACACATTGAAACTATGTGAAACCTCTCAATGCAACAATAAATGTGATCATAATCAGAACCAAGGTAAAAATTGATCCAACGGCATAATGATATCAAGCCTCGGTATGAATGGCATATTTTCTAATATTTCTCATCTTCAGCCGCATTGCATCCATCTTGGTCTTGTGATCATCGACGACATCCGCAACATGCAACTCCAATATCATCTTCTCCTCCTCAATTTTTTTTATTTTTTCCTTCAAGTAATTGTTTTCTTCTTCAACTAAATTTAACCTCTCAACAATAGGATCGGTTGGAATTTCCGGTTCAACTACCTCCTACATAAATAAAATCTATGTCAACTTGATGGGCATAATTGTCATTAACAATAAATAAACCAAATAGTTATAAAAGATAATATATACCACATCCGAATCATAGCCAGGACGAGGGCCGACGGGGGCGGATACCAAAACCATCGCACTATATAATAACAAGCAATAATAAAAGTAAGAAAATTAGACAAGTATATATCTATCTAAAGTAATAATTTTTTTCCTTCAGAAGAAGATAAGAGGCTCACCACAGTGGTGCAGGCGACGAGATCGGCGCGGGCGATCGACGGCGGTGAAGACGGGGACGGGACGTGACGGACCGCTAAACCAAGAAAAATCTCGGCGAAAATGGAGCTTGGAGGTTGAGCTTCGAGAGGAGAAAGCTTAACTAGCGTGGCTCGGGCATTTCATCGAACACCTCATATGCATAGGAGGTGAGCTAGAGCACCCAAATGCCCTCTCCTCGCCAGCCAGAAAAAACAGAGCACTGTGGAGTGCTCTGCTCATGGGCGAGGGGTATATATAGGCACTCATTTGTCCCGGTTCGTGCCTGGAACCGGGACTAAAGCCCAGCCTTCTGTCCCGGTTCGAGCCAAGAACCGGGACCAATGATTGTGGGCCAGGAGCGAGGCTCATTGGTCCCAGTTCGTGCCTAGAACCGGGACAAATGGGTCCATGCGAACCGGGACCAATGCCCAGAAGGCCCTGGCCGGCCCCCTGGGCTCACGAACCGGGACAAATGCATTCATTGGTCCCGGTTCGTGGAAGAACCGAGACTAATGGGCTGGCCAGGCCCGAACGAAAGCCCCTTTTTTACTAGTGTACAAGGGCTCCACTCTACTATCTTACACCATGTTCCAGCCTCTCTAAAAGGGCTAACTCCTCAAAATATTTCATTTTGAGGAGTTAAGCCGCATCTAGTCAAAATCTCAAATGGCTAACTCCTAAAAAAATTTAGGTGTTAACAGAAAAATTGGAGGCTCTCCTTGGTCGCCGTCTCTTCTCTCTCCTCCCACTTCTTCCCCTGGTTTCGAATAACCATCTTGGATGGAGCAATCCCATATTGTGTTGGAACGGTTGGATCACCACCTTCGTCTTCATTGACAAACGTAGTCTTTGCAGAATTAGCAATCAAGGCATTCCACTTAGTTTGTACATTTAACTTTAACAAACAATACATATAGATGAAGTGGCCTTGAGGGCGGCCATCACCATCAGGTCCTTGGGCGAAGGCGGACGGATAGGAATACCTAATGTGCGGGCTCTATGCAGGCTTTTGGCGTGGGTCATGCATGTTGTAGTCCAACGTGGCGGAGGTATGTACACCCGCAAAACTCCTTTATATTTGCTTCCAGTTTCTTGGATTTCGGACATCTGGACCGGTCAGAGCAAAAAAAAATATCACTGTGGGATGAAAAAAAATGTCTAGAATGTCCGTATATTTTGTGATCCGCGGTGGAGTTTTTTTTTTTTTTATGTTTTGGAAAATATAGTCTCAGGAAGTTTGCACAGTTTAATCATATGGAGAAGATTTAATGGGGGGCCGTTGGAGAGCATTTTTATCGGGATAGTGCATGGACGGTCTGATCCGACATATGAGCGTGGTTTGATGATGTTCCTCTAAGATGTCCCTATAAACCATGGTCGGAAAAAAGTACCAGAATATGCATCATTTTGGTCACCGGCCTGTGGTGTGCTTTCTGTTGGAATTTTGCTAGTAGGCCTTTGGCCCAAAGCCCAACTAAAATTCTAAAAAAAAATTGGCCCATTCATGCGCACATGTGAATGGAGTGAGTGAGGCTAAAGTTTAGTCCCATCCCGAAAGTTGAGAGAGAGTTGCACCTCTTTATAAGGTGAGCTCTACTACCACTTGTATGAGCATGAGAAGAGGAGATCTACACGTGCGCTCCTCCTCCTCGCTCGCCTCGCCACGCCTCGTCACGACGCGGGTTGCGGGATTGAGCTGAGAACAGAGCTATGCACATTGTCTATATTTTTGCTGCTCGGGAAAAATTAACGAGACATTAATTAATAATTAACGGACGCGTTAATTACTGAACCGTTTCCGGTTCTTTTGGATCGTGACGACTCAGACGTGGGGTTTACTCCCACGACCCACCCGGCCCGTACTATATAGTCGGGCAGACGTCTACCCTAGCCGCCGCCGCTTCGTATGGTTTCTCACCACCGTTCCAGATCATTGCGCCGCCGAGCAAGTCTTCTCCATCCCTCCTTTCGGCGTGCACCGAGAGAAGGGACAGCAGGCCTCCAGAACCCCGCCTCTCGTGATCATGTACGAGAGAGGGGCGATCAGGTTTTTGGGGCAGCGACGACTTCTTCCCCGACCTCGGCAACCTCATCCTGGACGACATGGGCGACAACGTCAACGCCGGCGGTGCTGCACCCGCTGCACGGTATGTTATTCTATCCTTCTTGTTCGAGATCGTGGTAAAATTCATGTTTCTAGTATGTGCCCTAGATGTGATCTGTTCATCTACTATGCTAGTTCGCATGATTAGTTTCATCTCTGCTATTGCTGTCATGATCTATTTCCTATTTATTCGGATTAAATCTCATAGTAATTTGCTCATTTTTCCAACAATCCAAAAACCTGATTATAGGCAATTTACTCCGAGTGGTTTTGCTGCGCATCTGAAGCCGCCCGCCTTTAAGGGGGCGCAATATAAGAGGTGGCGCACGAGAGCAGTCTACTGGTTTTAGACCATGGGCTGACGCCACCAAGGGCAAGCCTGAGGGCGATCTTAATCCAGCACAACTGGAAGCTTTTGAGAAGATCGATACTCTCTTTAAAGGCGCTCTTCTGAGTGTTCTGGATGATTCCATTTTGGATTCGTATGTGTCGTTTGAAAACGGCAAGGACACGTGGGCTGCGCTCAAGGCCAAGTTTGGTGCCTCAGACACCGGCAGCGAGTTGTACGTCATGAAGCAATTCTATGACTACAAGATGACTGATGAGCGCTCTGTTGTACAGCAGGCTCATGAGATACAGTCGCTCGCAAAAGAACTTGAGTACTTCAGGTGTGTGTTGCCGGACAAATTTGTTGCCGGAGGCATCATTGCCAAACTTCCACCTTCGTGGAACAATTTTGCTACTTCCCTGAAACACAAGAGACAGGAGTTTTCTGTTGCGGATCTCATTGGTACTCTTGATGTTGAAGAGAAGGCGAGAGCAAAGGACACACGTGCTCGAGTTGCTGAGGGGGCTTCTAGTGCCCACATGGTACAGAAGAAGAACTCCCAGCCCAATAAGTTCAAAAACAATAAGAACAAAACTCAGGGCAAAGGAAAGTTTGATACAAAGAACAAGCCATCACATTCTACCAACTTCAAGAAGAATTCTCATAAGAAGGGGAAGGGACTTTGCCATGTCTGCGGTGATCCTAATCACTGGGCTCTGAAGTGTCCTAACCGCTTTGAGGAGCGCGAACATGAGAAGAGCGGAAAGTCCGCTAATGTTGTCATTGGTGATATTGATATGAAGGAATCAGGGTACAGTATTTTACCTACCATCCTTTCAGTATTTCAATCCCCTGATTGGTTAATTGACACTGATGCCAATGTACATGTTTGTGCTGATGCCTCCATGTTTTCTTCTACCAGGCAACTAGGACTTCTCCCGTGCTGATGGGGAACGGGTCACATGCCATCGTTCGAGGTGTTGGTACGGTCGATCTAAAGTTTACTTCGAGACCGTGCGTCTGAAGAACGTTCATTATGTGCCGTCCATCAATAAAAATCTCGTTAGCGGTTCCCGTTTATGTCGAGATGGTTTTAAGTTGGTTTTCGAATCCAATAAAGTTGTAATTTCTAAGTATGGACAATTTGTTGGAAAAGGCTATGAGAGCGGAGGCTTGTTCCGCCTGTCTTTATCAGATATTTGCACTAAAGTTATTAATAATGTTTGCCACAAAAATGAGTCTGATATTTGGCATTCACGACTTTGCCACATTAACTTTGGTTGCATGACGCGGCTAGCCAATATGAATTTAATTCCGAAAATCTCTACTGTCAAAGGCTCTAAGTGCCAAGTATGTGTGCAAGCTAAGCAACCTCGCAAGTCCCATAAGACTGCAGAGGCAAGAGACTTGGCGCCACTTGAGCTTATACATTCTAATCTTTGTGAGATGAATGGCGTGTTGACAAAAGGTGGAAAGAGATACTTCATGACGTTGATTGATAACTCCACTAGATATTGTTATGTGTATCTTCTGAAATCAAAAGATGAGGTTTTGACTTTCTTCAAAAACTATAAAGCTGAGGCAGAGAACCAACTTGATCGAAAAATTAAATGGCTTAGGTCCGATCGTGGTGGAGAGTATTTTTCCAATGAATTTGATCTGTTTTGTGCGGAACATGGTATAATTCATGAGAGGACGCCTCCCTACTCACCCCAATCAAATGGGGTAGCCGAAAGAAAGAACCGAACTCTAACTGATATGGTTAACACCATGTTAGACACTTCGGGTCTATCCAAGGAATGGTGAGGGGAGGCGCTAATGACTGCTTGTCATGTCCTAAACCGAGTTCCCACAAAGCATAAGACCATGACTCCTTTTGAGGAATGGGAAAGGAAAAGGTTGAAACTCTCTTACCTACGTACTTGGGGTTGTTTGGCAAAAGTCAATACACCAATTCCCAAGAAGCGCAAGCTTGGACCAAAAACCGTGGATTGTGTTCTTCTGGCTATGCTTTTCATAGCATCGGCTATAGATTTTTGATAATAAAATCTGAGGTATTCGACATGCATATTGGTACGATTATGCAGTCGAATGATGCAACTTTCTTTGAGGACATATATCCTATGAAGGATATGTTGAGTTCATCAAATCAGGAGATACCTACTCCATATAGTGAGGAATTCACTGTAATTCCTGAACCCACCATTGCGATGGAACACTTTGAGAATCCTGTTGAGGATGACAATGGAACTCCTGTGAGGAGTAAGAGACAGAGGACTGCAAAGTCCTTTGGTGATGATTTCATTGTGTACCTCGTGGATGACACACCCAGGACTATTTCAGAAGCCTATGCATCTCCTGATGCTGACTACTGGAAGGAAGCTGTACGTAGCGAGATGGATTCCATCTTAGCTAACGGTACCTGGGAGATCACTGACCGTCCTTATGGGTGCAAACCTGTAGGATGTAAGTGGGTGTTCAAGAAGAAGCTTAGACCTGATGGTACGATTGAAAAGTACAAGGCACGGCTTGTGGCCAAGCGTTATACCCAGAAAGAAGGTGAAGACTTCTTTGATACTTACTCACCCGTGGCTAGACTAACCACAATTCGGGTGCTACTATCACTGGCTGCCTCACATGGTCTTCTCGTTCATCAAATGGACGTTAAGACAGCTTTCCTCAATGGAGAGTTGAAGGAGGAAATTTACATGGATCAGACAGATGGTTTTGTAGTACCTGGTCAGGAAGGAAAGGTGTGCAAGTTATTAAAGTCTTTATATGGCCTTAAACAAGCTCCTAAGGAGTGGCATGAGAAGTTCGAAAGAACCTTAACTGCTGCCGGCTTTGTAGTAAACGATGGTGACAAGTGCGTGTACTATCGCTATGGTGGGGGCGAAGGAGTTATTCTTTGTCTCTATGTCGACGACATACTGATCTTTGAAACCAAACTTGATATAATCAAGGAGGTTAAGGATTTCTTATCTCGTTGTTTTGAGATGAAGGATCTAGGAGTAGCTGATGTTATTTTAAATATCAAGCTGTTGAGAGATGAGAATGGTGGGATCACACTGCTTCAGTCTCACTATGTGGAAAAGGTCTTGAGTCGTTTTGGGTATAGCGACTGCACACCTTGTCCAA
This sequence comes from Triticum dicoccoides, assembly GCF_002162155.2. Taxonomy (NCBI): domain Eukaryota; kingdom Viridiplantae; phylum Streptophyta; class Magnoliopsida; order Poales; family Poaceae; genus Triticum; species Triticum dicoccoides. Next base: position 27,678,392 of record NC_041384.1, read on the forward strand.
CTCCATATGATGCTAGTGTGTTGCTTCGAAAGAATCGACGGATTGCTAGAGATCAACTGAGGTATTCTCAGATTATTGGCTCGCTTATGTATTTGGCGAGTGCCACGAGGCCTGACATCTCGTTTGCTGTTAGCAAGCTGAGTCGGGTTGTGTCAAAACCAGGAGATGATCATTGGCATGCTCTTGAGAGAGTTATGCGCTATTTGAAAGGCATCGCGAGCTATGGGATTCACTACACTGGGTATTCAAGGGTACTGGAGGGTTATAGTGACTCAAACTGAATATCTGATGCTGACTGAGATTAAGGCCACAAGTGGTTATATTTTTACACTTGGTGGTGGCGCTGTTTCCTGTAAGTCTTGCAAGCAGACCATCTTAACGAGGTCAACTATGAAAGCAGAACTCACAGCTTTAGACACTGCCATGTTGAAGCAGAGTGGCTTCGTGAACTCTTGATGGACTTACCTATGGTTGAAAAACCAATACCCCCTATCCTGGATGAACTGTGATAATCAAACTGTGATCAACAAGATAAACAGTTCAAAGGACAATATGAAGTCCTCAAGACATGTGAAGAGGAGACTAAAATCTATCAGAAAATTGAGGAACTCCGGAGTTATTACGTTGGATTATATCCAAACGTCGAAAAACTTGGCAGATCCCTTCACAAAGGGTCTATCACGTAACGTGATAGATAATGCATCGATGGAGATGGGCTTGAGACCCACCGCATGAGTTGTCCATAGTGGTAACCCACTCTGTGTGATCGGAGATCCCGTGAAGTAAAAGTGGGAGACAAGCTGTTGGTCAGCTGAGAGGAGAGTATCCCTATATTAACTATCCCACTCCGTGAAGATGTAATACTCTCCTGATCTGCATGGCAGGTTAATACTTATCTTAATGTGTTTCAAGTGGCTTATTCGGGTAAGCAGAGATGTTATCCTGCAGAACATCTTCTGAGGAACACACCTATATGAATTTGACTGTTAACGTCGCAGTCTGTGAGAATTGGGTGTTCTCTAATAAATTCATGAAAAGGCCCTGGAGTATGACGTATACGCTCCACCCGCGGGGAAGCCTTGCGGCAGCCCAGTATCAGTCAAGAATTTGTGTTAAACTAGTCTCGCAGAAAACTTGTAGTTCAAGGCATAGTCCACTATTCAAGTTGTGATCTAGTGTAGCATAAAATCTCTAAGTGGAAGTTCAACTTCACAGTCTCCACTAAGCATCGGTATATAAACAATGTTTTGGAACTAAATGATGAGATGTGCCAACGAGACTTTGTGGGGGATTGTTGGAATTTTGCTAGTAGGCCTTTGGCCCAAAGCCCAACTAAAATTCTGAAATTCTCTTGGCCCATTCATGCACACATGTGAGTAGAGTGAGTGAGGCTAAATTTTAGTCCCACCCCGGAAATTGAGAGAGAGTTGCACCTCTTTATAAGATGAGCTCTTCTACCACTTGTATGAGCATGAGAAGAGGAGACCTACTCGCTCGCCGCGCCGCGCCGCGTGATTGAGCCGAGCCGAGGACAGAGCTATGCACGTTGTCTATATTTTTGCTGCTCGGGACCCTAGCCGCCGCCGCTTCGTATGGTTTCTCACCACCGTTCCAGATCATTGCGCCGCCGAGCAAGTCTTCTCCATCCCTCCTTTCGGCGTGCACCGAGAGAAGGTACAACAGGCCTCCGGAACCCCGCCTCTCGTGATCCTGTACGGGAGAGGGGCGATCAGGTTTTTGGGGAGCGCACTCGCGCGACTGCTGGCAGCGACGACTTCGCAAACGACGACTTCTTCCCCGACCTCGGCAACCTCATCCTCGACGACATGGATGACAACGTCAACGCCGGCGGTGCCGCTTCGTATGGTTTCTCACCATCGTTCCAGATCATTGCGCCGCCGAGCAAGTCTTCTCCATCCCTCCTTTCGGCATGCACCGAGAGAAGGGACAGCAAGCCTCCGGAACCCCGCCTTTCGTGATCCTGTACGGGAGAGGGGCGATCAGGTTTTTGGGGAGCGCACTCGCGCGACTGCTGGCAGCGACGACTTCGCAAACGACGACTTCTTCCCCGACCTCGGCAACCTCATCCTTGACGACATGGGCAACAACGTCAACACCGGCGGTGCTGCACCCGCTGCACCGTATGTTATTCTATCCTTCTTGTTCGAGATCGTGATAGAATTCATGTTTCTAGTATGTGCCCTAGATGTGATCTATTCATCTACTATGCTAGTTCGCATGATTAGTTTAATCTCTGCTATTGCTGTCATGATCTATTTCCTATTTATTCGGATTAAATCTCGTAGTAATTTGCTCATTTTTCCAACACTTTGCCCTTCCCCTCATCAAGGCCGCCATCTATGTGGTCGTCGTGGCTGTCAGGCGGCACACCGACCCTCATGTGGTCGCTCATGGTGTGACCCTTGAGGAATCAAGATCCTTGGGTGCTCCCTGATCTGGTGGTGTTGTGGTCAGTGATGTGGTCGTTTGTGACTGTATAGTCGTGCTCCTTTAGTGCTTCCAGATGTGAGTGGTTGTGGGTGGCAGGTGTGGTGCCATCGTCCCTGATGTGGCAGTTCAAGGCCGTGCTTCGTGGGGAATCCGACTCCTGTAATTGCAATCACGGGCGTAGGTTTTCTTCAGGTCGTTCCTAATGTGTTTGATGTGGTCATTCATGGTAGTGCTCCTTTGGGGCGCCCGTTCTAGGTTTTTCATGCCGCCCCCATTCTATCCACGATCCAGCTTGGTCGTCCTCGGCCAGATCTAGTGGTTGTTCACTCGTTTTACCAGATCTCTCGCGCATTCTCCTCCCGTCGGATCGTCTACGTCCAGTGGGAAACGTTGGTCGAAGTTTGCGTTCTGGTTGTTCGTCTCTTGGTCGTTGGTCGGTCATGATGGACTTCGTCCCTAATGCTTGCATGCACCCTCTTGCTGCCATCTCATTGATGCCCGTTCCCATATGGCCCCGCCCCTATGGCCTGGACGACGGCAGGTATGGTGGTGTTGGGTTGATGGTTTTGGTGTTTAGCGTTGTTGGTCCTAGGCTCATGCAAGTGGTGAGGTCTCAAGGATGGTGGCGGTCTCTTCCCTGCAGTATCGTGCTTTAGTCGTTGTCATAGTAGTTGTTTGTTGGGTCGTGTTGTACTGTTGTAGCTGGCTGTGTTTGGCTCTTGCAAAGGATTTTTCTAGCTTTCATGCCGTGTGTTGCTCTTGTCCTAGTCTATGTTGTTTGGTCATCTTCGAGTCGTCGATTGTTTCACTATCGGTTGATAATCCTTAGCTTGTTTAGGTCTAGTTTTGGTCAGTGTCATTTGTATGGTTTGTGCCTATCTTTGATGTTTTATCTTACTCTATCATAATGAATTCACATGCATCTCTTCACGATGGTTCCAAAAAAAGAGGAAACTACCAGAACCAGACGTCCCTTTTACTTGCTTTCATTTACCCCTTGCATATATGGTTATGAGAACAAATAAGTAGCCAGAGATACACTTGGGGATGACCTCCTACTCACGACCAGCATGATTTGTTCTCTGAGGCGTACATTTCCTGTTTTTGACGCTACGCAACAAGTTTTGCATAGTGAACATCTAGACGATGGAACACCGCTACGCCCAGGGAGCAGTTTTCATTGCTTTCATGACGCATCCTATTCCGCAAGTTAAGCTTCTAAGGCATTTTTCCTTCTTCGCTAATTAGGACCCTTCAAGCCAGTGAGTGGTAGCAGCAGAAGAATATGCATGTGGTTGGGCGTTCTCCTACTTTGTGTGGGAATGGATGGGGCGATACATATATAGGAAGGAAGACTTCGTAGATCCCCTACTCTGTCTATAAATGTCAGGCTGGCCACACGATGTATCGACCTCATGTGTACTTCTTCTGTCCATCTGAACTCCAAACTAACGTTTGCCCATTCAAATCTATATTAATCAGATGCTAGCACAATTAATGAACAAGACCACACTGAACAGCAAGCAGCAGCTGGATTATGTTTCACGCTTATACTGCATCATAATGCCTTTTTTCCCTTGTGCTGCATCGTACTGTTGAGCAAATCCACAAGTGTCACTCCCATGGGATGGCCCAAACCATACATGAAGGGAGCGTTCTTGTCGGTTAGCTGTTTTCTTCCGGGTTGTGGGCCGATTATCTTTCTGTACAAGATTTTATTTTTCTTGCTTGGCGGTTATCTTCTGTTTTTTTTAATGTTTTTTCCTGGTTGATTCATTCCATTTTTCGTTTTTTTTATGTTTGCCTTTTTCATTGATTTACACGGATTTTTTATGTTCGCCTCATTCATATGTTTCTTCAAGTTCTAGTTTTCCTTCTTTTTCTATTTTTCATTTTTCTTTCCTATTTCTTACTTTTTCCTACTCTAATTATATTTTCTAAAATAAATGAATAGTTTTTACAGTCGTGAACACATTTTTAAATTTGAGAAAAACATTAATAGGAGAAGATTTTTGAAATACAGGAACATATTGAACTTCGAGAACACTTTCCAACTTTAGATTTTTTTGTGAAATCACAGAAATTTTATAAATTCATGAATGATTTATAAATTTGAGAAGTTTTGTCAAATTTTGAAATTTCTACAATAATTTGTGAAATAAACAAATAGTTTTCAAATCTAGAACATTATATGAAAACATGAACATTTCCTTAAATTCGAAAAATTCATTAATATATTATATACTCGAAAATATTTTTAAATCCAGAATTTTTCTAAAATTTGCAAAAGAATATATATTCAGGAATATTTTTTGAAATTCAAAAAACTATGTTTCAAAATATTTGTGGAACTTTTTTGTTTCTAACTTTGACATCATAAAAAAATGCAGAAGAGAAAATCGCTTGGCAGGATCCAGCATCCAATGTGCCAGCCGAGGGGAGCACCCAATGAAATTGCTTGACTACTTGACGCGACGAGTGTCGACTACACTTCGCCAAGAGACATTCAAGTTGTCGCTCATTGTAACATATTGATGGTCAATCACATAGGGCGTCCTGACTAGGACTGTGCATGTAAGCGGTATATATTGTAGTGGTATTTTTATATACTATAGCGAGGCAAAGTTTGTGTTATCTTGGTTACCAGTTTTCTCAAAAAGAAAAGCATACATAGTAGAAAATGATAGAACATCATAAATTATGAAATGTGTATTTAAATAAATTGTGAACGTTGTTATGAAAAATAAACAACATGAATTGTGTGTGAACATTTTTATAAAAAATTGAAATTTGAGTTCTTTTAGATGCGATATTTTCTAAAATGCCTGTGACCATTTCAAAAAAATCAGTTAAGAAAATTAGATATTTTTAGAATTAACATTTTCCAATATTTGAACATGTTAAAAAAATTGAATTCCTTTTGATGTTTTGATTTTTTAAGGGAAGATATTTCACAAGATCTGCCTTTTTGAGATTACGAACGTGGTTTGAAAAGAAAATAATAATCTTAAAATAGAAAAGGAAGAAAGGAAATCAAAAACTGAAAATAAAACCGGTAAAGGAAAGAATAGATTTTTTTGGACCGGATCCTTCTAGAATGTTACTAAAACCTGGAAACCTAGATTTGGAACCATTGTGAAGCCGCCTTTCCTATACAACTATTGCAAGCTAATTGGGCTGACCCACCCGAGCGCTCAATTTGTGCGAAAGGTGGACATTACATCGCAGTGAAGGACAAATAGGATCTCAAGATCCACCAATCATGACGATACGTTCATAGTAGGCAAGTGCTCGCCCAGGGGCGAGTAAGGTGAGGCGGCACAGCTTCATCGATGTATATTGGACAATTTTTTGTGGTTTCTTAGCTTTCTTTCTTTACGTCTTTCCCCAATGTTTTCGATTTTATTTTCCCCATTCCTTTTGGGTTTCCCATTTTATTATTTTCAATTTCTTGAATGCATTTGAAACTATTTTTTAGGACACAACGAAAATTTCTCAAGAATTTGAGCATTTTTGTAAAATTAAAAATCCACATAGAGCGTTTTTTTAAATACACATTGAAAAATTTTCAAATACACAATGGGAATTTTCAAATACAAGTTGAATATATCTTAAATGCACGTCAAATAATTTTCAATCGCACGGGTAACATTTTGTAAATATGGTCAATATCTTCTTGCAAATAAAAGAGATACACATTTCAAAAAATATTATAAGGTAAATATTTTTGAAATACATGCTGATCATTTTTCAAATACAGAAATACACATCAAAGTTTCTCAAATACACATTGAATATTTGGTGAGTGCATGTCAAGGATTTTCCAAATATACGATAAATATCATTTAAATTTTTATAATATGTTTTCAAATACATGTTGGTTTGTTTAAATGTAGATTAGATTTTTTATATTTTTAAATACGCAATAAAAATTATATTCACACCAGTTGTATTTTAAAATATTGATTGGACTTTTCTTAAATACAAAATAGACGATTAAGTTTTTTAAAGAGACATTGAATATTTTTTAGATACATGATAAACCTTTTAAAATACTAAAAAGATAAATAGTTGACTCAGAGTGAGATTTTTTTAATGCAGATCAAACTTTATTTATAAATTATTGAAATAAAATGTTGTTTGCTAACTGGTACAAGATGTTCCAATAATGTATGTTTGGTACCTGGTACAAGACCAATTCAAACAGACTCATTCAACACCCACAAAATATGTGTTTCCCAAGACCTTGTGAATATCAGTTAAGAGCATGAAGTAATTTCTAAACCATTAAATTAAAAATCCAACCACATTAATTAATTATATGTGTACATCCAGACCATGTGCATTTCAAATATCAAAACTACATATGAAAATAGACAAATCGAATGTTACCAAACCATCCAAACCGTATTGGATATCAGATTTCGTCAATTCAATTTTGATCCATCAATTAAGATGGACAGATTGTCACAAATCAACTAAGCGTCACCCGCAAAAAAAAAACAGACCAACTAAGCGTTTGAAATTTGATTAGGAAAAAAATCACATTTTCTTGGGAGAAGTATGAATAATAAATCCATGCAGAAAAATATGCAGCATGCCGCTTTATTTGTAAATTCTTATCCTTTAGAAACAAAGATTTTGTCAACAAATACAAATAGACAAGTTGTTGCTATGTGTCTCCAGAAAAATAAATACATAAAAGATTGAACTATCAAATGATTCATAAAAACCAGATCAATTTCTGTCCCTACCTGCAGAGCATAGAGCTACTTTATTTTATATAAGGCACGCATGCATTTCAAGATTGAACTTTGGTCATAAGTTAGACAAACCAAATGTAAGTTATAGGTGACGAAAATTATACGATTGAATTTGTATTCGAAAGAAGTTTTTAATGGTATAGTCATGAAGTCATAAAACATATGGTATTGATGTAATTTATGGTTGAAATTAAATTTTAGAATGCGTGTGAGCCTTATTTTCGGGAATGGCAGGAGTCAAAGTCTTACCATAGTTGTTTACTCCATCCATCCTAAAATTGGTAGATGTCTGTCAATAGCACTGCAGTTAACGTTTTACAAGTTCTACTATGAGTGAGGATCTGGTAGCCATCGTGTGTGGTGCCTCATTGTTTCTGACTGGCGAATGCACATCGCCTGGCGCATGGTTAAGCACCCGATCTAGATGCAAGGATGTGCACATTAGTGTAATCAGCTGTCGCACACTCAAAATATACAGGTAACCGTATAGGGACGGATGGGCGATAGATAGCAGGAAGGTGTCAGAAGCCATGGCAGATATCATCATAGAGCACATAGCATTAATTTGCGTAGTACGGTTGCATGTTCTACAACCTTTCCCTTCCCTCCCTCCACCTGTTTGTAAGATGCAAGAGAAGATGCATTTTGCAAGAAAAAATGCAAGGGAATCTGCATTTTGCAGGAAAGTGGACCTGGTTTATTTTTACCCTTTTTTCCTCGCCCACATTTCCATGTTAAGATCCCTGTAAATTTCTTCAGAAAATCGTATAAAAATGAAGCAAGAAAACGGATGCGCTAACGCACAACGGCTTTCGCACTAGTTGCTCAATAAATCATATAAATTTTTGTGAGAAAAAAATTGCAAGAAAAAAACATATTATCGCGCCAACCATACCATATTATTGCATGAAAAAACTAATAATGTGATTTAGTACATGTCCCCTACTGTGTGTAGCTACCTTACTCCTAGCAAAAACATTGATGCTTCAGCTGCCGGTACATGACTAAGTGAGTTTAGCAGGAAGCAGTCTGATGGCGCAGTGTGCGATGGACGGTGGATGCCCGTGTGGCGCAGTATCACGGGAGCTACCCGATGTTTTGTGCAATCTTTTGTTAGGCAAAGTTCTACTATCAATCTGTAAAATTCGTACGTTTTATCACATACATAAATGTCAACAGATTTCTGTCACAAGTAGTCGACTTTACATCATCAATTAAATTTGGAATAATAGTATTAACTAGTAAGAGAGACTAGTTCAAAGATGCTAATTTCGAGGCCACCATGTGCATTTCGCAAGTCAAGAACTACAATGCTATCGAAGTGAATTGGAAGGAGAGCTACCATTAGATACAATATTTTTGATACTAAACCATTAAAGATCGGATCACGTCAACTAAGATGGCTTGCTAGTTAGATCTGGCAATTAATCTAAGTCAACACTCTCCTTCCTCCTTTAACCGAAGATTAACTCTACTCGCCTGGTAGCTAGATAGCTAGAACTAGAAGCATTTCTCAAACTGCATGCATCGAAGACCAAAACGAGTCAGAGTTCCATTTTCCGCATGCCAGGCTAGCTCATGTGCTTATAGGAACTACTACGTAGGAACACCAGTATTTAGTGTAAGAGGAGTGCTACACAGCCGACGATTTTTCGGCCAATGCATGCACGACACTAGCTAATCACTGTTAGATTAAATTCCTTCGTAAATAAGGAACTTAAGATCCTACCATCGTGCAGATGCCGTCCAGAAATGGAGCTATTCCGTTAATGTAATGCATCATGCACCTTACGGTTAGGCGAGTCACTGTCCATGTGTCGAAATCCTTATCTTTGTCATTAGTTAAGCAAGATCATACAGGATTTTCTTTTGGTAATTAGCAGTAACACATGTCTTACATACGGTATACTTACTGTTCTTTGTGTATCTTGTTTTCCCCTTTTTTGCTGTCCGGTGTTCTTCGTTATAATGGCTAAGTGACATTAAGTGCACAATGTCAAAGGATTCCCTGTGATCGCCTAGATCGATCAAATCACGTGAGGAAGTCGTAAGTCGTCGCCCGGCAGGCTCGAACTAAGCAAGATCCAAATTTTCGATGCGCTCGATTATAGAAGCTCCAGTTGCTGCATGAAAGTCCATGGATACGATCACATCTACTGTCCTAGTTGCAGCATCAAAGTCCACGGATCCGCAGATCTCCTCCGAGTACTAGTAGTAACGTGGAAGCCAATGCCATTAAGATAAAGGTATAGCTGCATGTGGCAGCTGCTTCGAGCCAGCCCTATAAATGCCCACGCGATGTCTTGTTTAGCACCATCCCACACACTCAGTACTGCACACACTGATTCATAATGTCTTGGACTAAGCTTATATCGCTTAGCCTGGTTGTCCTGTTTAGCGTTGGATTAGCCAGCGCTGGTAGGGTATCTAGATACTCTAGTTCCCAGGGAACAGGCACTGGAGGCGGAGAGGGTGGAGGAGCGGTGAACGGCGGCGGCGGAGGAAGCGGGAATGGCCAGGGAGCTGCTCAGAGTGGAAGCGGAGGAACCCATGCAAGTGCTGGAGGCGGCGGAAGCGGGGGTGGTTGGTCAGGGTATAATGGTACTGGGTATGGCGCTGGGTCCGGCAGCGGCTCAAGCTCTGGCCAGATGAGCCAAGGATCATCAAATTATGGTGGTGATGGTGGGAGTACAAGCGCAGGTGGTTCCGGTGGCGGCGGCGGTGGTGGAGAGGCCGCCGACGACGACGACGACTGCCCGGCTGACTCCGCTGGCTTTGGGACAGGTGGCGGCACCGGATCTGGATCCAGCGAGGCGAATAATGACGGTGATGCCTCCTATACAAATGCAAATGCTTCCGGTAATGGTGGCGGCGAGGGCGGTGGTAAAAATGGTGGAACCGGCGGTGGCACAGGCGGTGGAAGCGGTTACGGTGACGCAAACCCATGAAGCCTCTCCGTCCAATCAAAGCAGACCGAGAGCCCAAGCTATCGTCGTTCTCTTTTCTTTTATTTGCATTTGTTTTGTTCTTACGTTTCCATGTACTATTAGGGACAACTAATAAAGGGCTTCATTACACAAGTGTCTGTGAGTGACGCGGAGACTAGCTATTTCACTGTGAGATACCTTTGTGTATCACTCACAGCCGTGTGTCGCGCTTATTATGTCTCTTCCTTGTTCTGTGTACGACTGATCTTCCCAACATGAGTTTACTGTTCCTTGATCAGGCCAACGATTTCTGCAACTTGGTGCATGTTTCTAGACCGATCTACTGCCCCATCATTGATGAGAGCGACGATCTCCGCGCATTCAGTCTCTACCACCAATGGCGTTTGGGACCAGTGCAAGGCTAGTCAACCCTAAAGTATGAAAGATTGACTCATACTCATTTGTTGTAGGGTTTAGAAAGTTCCTTCAAGAATGAACGGGGAATAAATATTCTGAGAAATAATGCATGCACTGTTCCACTGCTAGGTTCACATATGTTTGACATAGTTAGTGGAGTTTTTAAATTTTTTGAGACCACATTGCTATCAAAGTTGAATTCCCTAATTTGCCACAAAAACAAAAAAACTTCCCAAGTTTCCCGCAACAAAAAAGGTAATCCCCCCAAGATAGAGTTACACTAAGAAAATTCACACATAGCACCAAAATTGAAAATGGAAAAACGAAATGCACTCAACATATTCATCCAATCTGAAACTACATGTTTAATCAGCGTGACTTTTAAGTCCCCGTTACACCAGATGTGTGTGCTTAGCTGTGGAATTTACATGAAAAAGGATCGTCACAATGACAAGAAGTGCCCAAACACATGTGAGCAATACCATATTACCGTGCATTCTGCTATTGATATCTACACTATTCTATACTGAATGGGAACAATGCAAAACCATCTCTCTTTCCCATACTTGTATAAGTACAGTTAAAAATAATTCAAAAGACAAACAGCAGGAACAAATACTGCACAATTTTGTTACATCCTTTCTGATTTCTTATTTTCTTTTTCCTTTATTTTTTTTATTTTTCCTTTTTCTTTGTTTTTTCTTTTTCCTTGGTTTTTCCTTTTTATTTTTCGAAAATACATGAACTTTTTTATCAAAATAAATGATTTTTTAAATCTGGTTAACATTTTTCGAATTTGTGAACTTTGTTTTTGAAAAAATCACTGAAACCTTTTTCAAATCCATGAACTATTTTAAAAAATATGGGGAACTTTTTTCAAATTCTTGAAAAAAAATTAAAAAAATTGATGAACTTTTTTCCTACCTTGTGAACTTTTTCGAAAATCTGTGAACTTTTCTCAAAATCCATGAACTTTTTTAAAAAATCATGAATTATTTTTTTGAAATTTACGTTTTCTTTTCTCAAGTAATACTGAACTCAAATAAGGGTCAAATAGCATTGTTTTCGTATAAAACAGATCAAAGTGACCGCGGTGAGATCCAAGGGACATATGTCCCCATAGACCATTGGGTGAAGATTTTTTTTCTTCGAGTTTGTTTTTTTAGCATATTGCTGGATGCAAGCGATGTTGGGCCGACCCAGTACCACTCACATTCGAACGCCAACTAGCCTACTGCTGCCTTGAAGCGCTTTCTGGCATCCTTATGTAAGCAGATGCTAAGAAATTTTGTTAACTCGGGAGATGTATTGTCTGATGGTGGCTGAGGCAGAACAGTATAACAGATACGCTCTGCGGTAGCTATCACTCCATGCCCTTCTAGTTGCTTCTTCTCGCCATAGGGATATATGCCCAAGTACAACTCTAAGACAGTTAATCCGAATGACCAAATACCCGATGCGTACACGTCCCATTCATGCCTTGTGGGTCGATCTTGCCCGAGCTAAGGTAGAAGAATGTTTGCTCTGAAGTATTGCAGGCCGTCGAGGTAAGCATGCAATCTTTACACTGTTAGCAACATCAACCAGAGTGTTGTGTGGTTTAATATCTTAATGAATAATTTTTTAGCTATGTAGATAGGCAATAACTGATAGCATCTGTTTAGCCACACAGACAAGCAAGACCTCGTCAATGATGTGTCGTCCTTTAAGAGATCCCGAGTCCATAAATTCAAGCGGAATCCTAATCTTCCATTCAGACTGATACGCATCATAATACCTCATTAGGTTTGGGTGCTTCATAGTCTGCAATATGGATATCTATTTTTATGTGATTTACCCAATGGTCTATGGGGACATATGTCCCCTGGATCTCACCATTCATTTTCGGCTTGATCTATTTCCTGCTATATGTGATATGCCTTTTCTGTTTTGTATAATTATATGTTCCTTCGTATAAGTTGCTTTCTACCCTATGTCGTAGGCGTGACCCCACAATCACGTTTAATGGTCGCTATTCCTAATGGAAGAGTTGGTAGTCTCGTCTTTCTCCGGTTAATCCTTTCCCACCATTTTTATCGCGCCAACACATTTAAACCAGATTTTACCCATGATCTATTTAAACCGATTTTATCTGTCAATAAGATCAATCAATTTTTGGTAGTATTTGGTAACTTTTATATGGAAAGGAATAAATAATGATCAATCTTTAATTAGGACTTGGTAGCCTCCTCTTCACGGTTTTGTTGGTCAAGGTTTTTTGTCTTCCGACCACCCCTCCTGCTGCAAAACCAAAAAAGACTTCCCTCGATCCACCCCCTCCGGATGGAACCCCCACACACCACGATCGCCAAACCCTACCCACCCCCTCCGGAGTGAGTTTCAAACAAGAATAACGCGCGTGTGTGTGTGAGTAACGGGGAGACTACCTATTTCACTGTGAGATGCCCTTCCGTGTATATCTCAATGTTGCTCTCACCTTTCATTCGATCCTTATTGTGTTGCTGAGATAACGCTCAACTATCTATATTTTTGTTTCCTCCATTGGACTAAATTCATTAGCAAATTCAACATTAATATATGAAGATTGACTCTGGCCAACTCATTTTTGGAGGATTTAGAAAGTTTCTTCAAATGAATAGGAAATTAGTATTGCGACAGAATGGTGATTGCACTGGTCCATTACTAGCTTCACACATGTCCTTGACACGGTTGGCGAAGTTGACTTACGAAATTCCCCACAAGAAAAGGTAACCTCCCAAGATGACGTACACAAAGAAAAATCATAGATAGCACCAAAAATGAAAAATTAAGTTATGATCACACCATCTCCAAGTATGCTAGATTGTCATAAACTAGTACCTCGACTATATAAAACAACTAATAGATTGGTCCCTGCTTAAGGATGTGGATGCCATCCACAACATCCACTCATACTACAATATTTGATCATATGATTGTCGGTTGTGTGTCTGGCCTGAAATAGGAAGTATGTTTCTGCATTACCAAATAATTCATGAGTAACCTATAAGAAAAGAGGTGGATATTTTAAATGCTTGGTCGTCTTTATGAAAATGTTGTTCCTCGGGGAAGCCTTAGGTTTTCATCACAGTGGTTAAAAAATATAAACAATTTCAGGAACCTTTTGGAACATTTATATTCTATTTTTATCGGTTTTAGAAACCCTTCACTTCCTTTCGTTGGGAGCTGGTTGTTCTCGAGGACAATGTTTTTAAGGTTGATTTCCCCACTGTGGATGATTTGCAGAGATTGCTGAGCTTTGGCTTGTGTAGAGTTCTTGGAACTAAGTGCATTCTGGAGTTTCACGAGTGGAAGAAGGTGGAGCCTAAGGGAAAGCCGCTTACGCAGGTCTGGTTGCGGTTTTCAGGGGCTCCATCTAAGCCTTTGCAGGATGTTCGAGTTGTGGCCAGTATGGGTATTATGGTTGGGAAGACGGAGAGAGTGGATATGGCTTTTACCCGTGCTCATGGGGTGGCCCGGATTTTGGTGAGTGTTCTGGATATTGAGTTCGTGCCTGATGTGGTCAACTGGACTTATAGGGGAGAGGTATTCCCGCTCGAGATCGAGTTTGAGGACACTGATCTGTTTGCTGATGCGGTTAATGGGAATGATGTTGATATGCACGAGGGTGGCGGCAGTGCGAGAGCCAAGGGGGCACCGACTGATGAGTTGACACGAGAGGGGTCTAACGGCTCTCGCCCAAATGCTCAGTTGCTCGGGGATGGGACCGGGGTTGAGCCGGCAGCCTCACCATCGGTGCCTATGACTTCGTTGTGTTTTAGGTCCCTTGAGCCAGCCTTAGCGCCTCCCAGACTTTGGAGTGGCCGGGTTTATTCTGAGGATATGTTTGAGCGCGCGCTCCCTTTGTTGGAGTTTGAGGGGGCTGGCGGATCATTGGCTGGACGCTTGGTGAGGGCCTCGTCGGCGAGGACTTTGGTTGGAGTTGGGGAGGGGTAGCCGGAGGTTGCCTCTATTTCCCTTGCTTCTCCTGTGGTCGAGGCTCCGGTGATGACGACTGCGTGTGAGCTGGGGCTTGGGGGAGGGGGTTCGGGGCAGGTGGCCTCGCCTTCTCCCCTCCCTATCCCGACACCGGTGACGCTTGTCCTGAGGGGGTCGGCCAACGCTGGGAGAGGGAGCCCGAGGCAGGCGGCCTCGACTCTTTCTTCTCCGGTCGTGGCGACGGCGCCCGCGCCTCCAGTGGCGCTGGAGGGAGGGGGTCTGGGGCAGGTGGCCCTGGCTCCTCCTTCCTCTTCGGCGGTCAGGAGGACCGCATCTCCTACGACGACGGCGCTCCACTTTGCGCCGGCGGGTGGGGCGGGAGGAGGGCTCGGGCAGGCGGCCCCCGCCATCCTCTCTCCTGACGTGCCCGTGGCCTTGGGCCTTGGTGTGGGGCACTTGTCTGAGGGGCATGGGAGCCCGCAGCCGCCGCCTCCGGTAACGTTGGTTGATCCTTTGAGGGATTTAGCGCGAGGCTTTACTAGGGAGGAGGTCGTTGCTTTTGGCGGGATACCTGACCCGGTCTCGACGGGGAGACGGATGAGTGCTCGCATTCAGGAGCTTCCGGAGGTTGATGACATGCAGCAGCGGTGCGCAATGAGGGCGGCCAAGCTTCATGATGCTGAGGTCTCTTCTGGTATGTCTGTCAACATTTCTAATTCTTTATTGCATTTTTCTAATGAGGAGATTATAAATAATGCAAACCAATTAGGAGTTTCACTAGGGGCTACTGATAGTGAGATTTCCAATTCGGTGAATGATCTGTTAGATTTGGAGGCGGAACGTGCCTTAGAGATTATTCATAATCTCGCAGTGGTTAAACCAATGAATGATGATGAGATTGATGCATTAGGGGTTAGAGTGCTCGATAATCTGTGTGCGGATCTAGCACCCTCCAATAATGAGTCTGAGGACGATGATATGCTCCTAGATAATGCCGTCGTTAGTACCGCTGAGCCCGGTTATGAGGACCGGGCGACAGAGCCTAGTAAACCAAAGCGCAAGTGAAAACGAAAGATTTATCCCGTTTCTGCAGTTCGTAGGAGTGCTAGGATTCGGACTACTAAAAAATTGCATGACGAATTATGAAAGGAATCTTTTGGAATAGCAGAGGTCTGAAAGACTTGGCTAAAAGAAGGTTTCTTGCTGAGGCATCTCTGGAGCATCGTTTAGATTTTATTGCTCTATCGGAAACTGGTAGAGATAACTTTGCGCCCCAGTTTCTTTCCTCTCTTGCGGGTGGTGTTGATTTCGATTGGCATTGCCTCCCTCCGCGAGGAAGATCGGGTGGTATCTTGCTGGGTGTGGGATGCGATTCGCTTGAAGTCCGAAGTGTAGTGATGGGCGACTTCGCAGTAAAGTTTCGAGTCAGGTCTAAAGTTGATGGTTTCAACTGGGCTTTGGTATAGGTTTATGGTGCCGCACAACCCGAGCTTAAATCGGAGTTTTTGGCGGACCTTGTTCGAATCTGTGGGTCAGAGCAGCTTCCAATTTTAGTTGGGGGTGATTTCAACATCATTAGGAGGAGAGAGGAGAAGAATAATGATAACTTTGACGGCAGGTGGTCGTTTATGTTCAATACCATTATCGAAAGCTTGGATCTGAGGGAGATTGAGCTTTCTGGTAGAAAGTTTACCTGGGCTAATGCTATGACAAACCCGACATACGAAAAACTCGATCGAGTCCTCGCGAGCGTGGAGTGGGAACAGAAGTTTCCTCTTGTTACGGTGCAAGCTCTTTCGCGGGGAATATCCGATCACACACCCTTGTTCGTGGACTCAGGGGAGCCAAACCAGTGGGAAATAAAAACACCTTTTCATTCGAGATGGCCTGGTTCGAACGCGAGGGGTTCTTGGACTTGATTGCCAGGGAATGGGCTAGGGGTGCAGGAGGTAGGACTGCGGTCGAGCGTTGGCAGAATAAGATTAGGAATTTGAGAAGTTTCTTACGGGGTTGGGATAAGCACCTCAGTGGGATGTATAAGATTGAAAAGGATAGGCTCCTTTCTCTTATACAGGCCCTGGACATAAAGGTCGAATCCACGATTTTGCTGCCAGCTGAGCTTCAGGTTAAAACTGAGGCGGAGAAGAGGTTGAAAGAACTTCTCCGCGAAGAAGAATTGAAGTGGGCTTTGCGGGCTAAGGTCCGCAAAGTGGTCCAAGGGGACGCGAATACTCAATTCTTTCATTTGATTGCTAATGGTAAGCACAGAAAGAAGCGAACCTTTCAACTTGAACAAAATGAGGGCACTATTTTAGGACAAGATAACCTAAAAACCTATATTATCGAGTATTATAGGCAGTTATTTGGACCTCCGCAGGATAATTGTGTGTCCCTCGATGAGTCCAGGACTGAGGATGTACCTCAACTATCGGCTGCCGATAATGATATTCTGGTCGCCCCGTTCTCGAGGTGTTTGATGCTATTGCACAGATGAAAAACAATAAGGCTCCCGGACCAGATGGATTCCCGGTCGAGTTCTATAAAAAGTGTTGGCACATTATTAAGGGGGATTTGTTACCTATGTTTCATGATCTGTTCTCTGGACAGCTTCACTTATTTCAGTTGAATTTTGGAACTATCACATTGCTTCCAAAGAAAACGGATGCTATGAGAATTGAGCAGTTCAGGCCGATCTGCCTCCTCAATGTTAGTTTCAAAATTTTCACCAAGGTCGGGACTAATAGGCTCACACAGATTGCGCATTCTGTGGTGCAACAATCCCAAACTGCTTTCATGCCGGACAGAAACATCCTTGAAGGGGTGGTCGTCCTTCATAAAACGCTCCATGAAATCCATTCCAAAAAATTAGATGGAGTAACTTTTAAGGTGGATTTCGAGAAAGCGTACGATAAGGTCAAATGGCCATTCCTCCAACAGGCATTGCGTATGAAAGGTTTTGATGAAGCCTGGCGCCGACGGGTTGAATCATTTACTCAAAAAGGGAGTGTGGGAATTAAAGTGAATGACGATATAGGTCATTACTTCCAGACACATAAAGGCCTTAGACAAGGAGATTCGATGTCCCCTATCCTGTTTAACATTGTGGTGGATATGTTAGCAATTTTGATAGAAAGGGCTAAGGAGAATGGTCAAGTAGGTGGCTTGGTACCTCATCTCGTTGATGGAGGTGTATCCATCCTTCAGTACGCTGATGATACAATCATCTTTATGGAGTATGACTTGGCCAAGGCGAGAAATATGAAGCTGGTGTTATGCCTTTTTGAACAATTGACCGGGTTAAAGATTAACTTTCATAAGAGCGAGTTGTTCTGCTTTGGTAGAGCCAAAGAAGAACAGGAGGCTTATAGGCAATTGTTTGGGTGCGAGTTGGGGGATTTACCTTTCTCTAACCTAGGTATTCCAATCCACCATGGTAGGATGACAAACAGAGAATGGAAGTGCATCGAGGACCGATTTGAGAAGAAACTGAGTTGCTGGAAGGGTAAGCTCATGTCATACGGAGGCCGATTAATTCTGATAAATTCGGTGCTCACGAGTATGCCTATGTTTCTCTTATCGTTCTTTGAGGTCCCAGTTGGTGTTAGGAAAAGACTGGACTTCTATCGATCACGTTTCTTTTGGCAGGGTGATGAACTTAAAAGAAAATACCGGCTTGCTAAATGGGATATCATCTGTAGACCGAAAGACCAAGGGGGTCTTGGTATTGAGAATCTTGAGGTTAAGAACAGATGCCTTCTTAGTAAGTGGCTGTGGAAGCTCTCATCTGAGACTGATGCCACGTGGGCGCAAATCCTTCGCAGCAAGTACCTCCAGACAAAAACTTTGTCCCGGGTCACAGTCAGGCTGACTGACTCGCCTTTTTGGAAAGGACTGATGAAAGTCAAACAATCCTTGTTTAATAGAACAAAGTTTGTTATTGGAAACGGCGCTAGTACGCGCTTATGGGAGGATACTTGGCTCGGCGAGACACCCTTGGCCATTCAATATTCGTCTTTGTATCGTATTGTTCAACGACGTGAGGTGTTCGTTGCAACGGTATTTCAATCTATCCTCCTTAATATTCAGTTTAGACGGTCGCTAGCGGGTAATTGTTGGGAAGAATGGCTCCGTCTAGTTAGGAGACTGATGGAGGTTCAGCTTTCTCAACAACGCGATGAATTACGCTGGAAACTGACTAGGTTGAGAGTATTCACAGTTAAATCAATGTACATTGATGTTATTAATTCGAACTCCATTCCTACCTCCCAGAATGTTGGGGATGTCAAAGTTCCTTTGAAAATAAAAGTGTTTATGTGGTTTGTTCATAAACAAGTTATTTTAACCAAGGACAACTTGATAAAGCGTAATTAGACAGGACCTACTAGGTATAGTTTCTGTGATCGGGATGAGACGATCAAACACCTCTTTCTTGATTGCCCGTTGGCCAAAGTCCTTTGGCGGACGGTCCACATTGCTTTTAATATTACTCCACCGAATTCTGTCAACGCGTTATTTGGGACATGGCTTAATGGGATTGAGTCTGACTTAGCGAGACACATTCGGGTTGGAGTTTGCGCTTTGATGTGGACTATCTGGAATTGCAGAAATGATTTGGTTTTTAACAGAACATCACGTATTCATTTTTTGCAGGTTATTTTTCGAGCCACGGCACTGATCCGTTCGTGGTCGCTACTCACTCCGATGGGGGCCAGGGAGCATTTGGTTACAGGATCTATCCGCTGGGAGATGATAGCTCGGGATATCTTCAACCGGTTTGAATGGCGGTCATGTAATAGGATAGGCTATTAGTTCACATATCTATCTTTAGCCAGCCAGTTGTGGCGTCTTTTCTTGGCTAGTTTGTGTTTCTAGCCCTATTTGGCTCTGTGTGAGCTTGCTGTCCTTTTTTTTCTACAGTTCGAGGCTTCGAAACCTTGTTGGAACCTTTTTATTTGGTTAATAAAATGGCCGTATGCATCACTCTGATGCAGAGGCCGGGGAGCTCTCCCTTTTCGAAAAAAATACGAGCTCCCATTTCCAAGACGGAATCAAGACTAATGAAATCACAAATCCCTTGTAACGACGTGTTTGACACAATGGTCACGCAATCGTGGGAATTTGTGGCGACAATTCTATATAGCGCTCGCCCGGGGTAGTGACCCTCATGTCCCATATGCTACCATGTGATAGTATATATACTATTTTATCATTTTAAATATGTTCATATATCATTCTAAGTATATATACTATTTCATATACCATGGGATGGTAAAAGCGCTAAATAGGAGCTTCCGGTCTTATTTCAGCCGAAACACGTACAGAAAAATAAAGTAGGAATAAAATCCTGAAGGAGTGCCCAAAAATGACCAGAGGCTCCGGGAAGGGATACTCCTGAGTTAGTTGTTCTCTTCGGCCTTTAACATTCAGTGCAGTATAGACACTCTGCCAGTTGATCATGGGCTTGCACAGTAGCTCACCTGGTTCGTGTCCAGGCTCTACGACATTGTGCTTGTGGGAAGTTAAAGCACGTCGAATTAGTAATCACGCTCAACAACATTCAGCATAATAATCGATGATTCCCTACACTATGGCCAGCCTAAAAAAAATCGAGGAAGGACGACCAATCCATTTGGGTCAAAAGTCAAAACACGCCACTACATGCCGCACCTCCTCGTTTGCCAGTTCAAGCCTCTTTTGGTTCATATGATAGAAATGTTATAGGAATAGGAAAATTATAAAAAGTGAGATGACATGCATCTTAATTTCTATAGAGAAAGAGATGTCATTTAATGCATAGGATAGGAATTTTTCCATTGAGTCTTAGCTAATATTTTTTTCCTCCAAAATGTGAAGGATTGATTCCTATCCTATATAGGAATAGAAATCCATTTCTACAAACAAAAAGGCTTTAAAAGAAATTTTTCTATGCAAATCTTATCCTATAGAAATCCTATGACATTCTTACAAACCAAAAGAGACCGGAGTGGTTGTGGGCTTGTGGTTGTGGCGATGGGGGTGCGCGCGCATCTCCTCGTCGTCCTTTGCATCCTCGTCGCCGGCACAAGCACGGCTCAGCTTTTGCCGCCGCGCGGCCCGGCACCGCAGATGAAGCCACCGCCGTTCGGGCGCGCCATGACGATGATCATCACGGTGGTCGCCGTGGCCATCGGCGTTCTCTTCCTCCTGCTCTTCTTTTGCGCGTACGTCACCCAGTGCCGCCTCGTCGAGGACCACGGCGCGCCGCAGGAGGGTAGCGTCGCGCCGGGCGGGGTGTCCAGGCGGGGAAAGCGCGGGCTGGACCCGGCGGTGGTGGCGACGTTCCCGATCGTGCCGTACAGGGAGATCAAGGAGCACAAGATCGGCAGTGGCGCGCTGGAGTGCGCCGTGTGCCTGACGGAGTTCGAGGACGCCGACGACCTCCGGCTGCTGCCGCACTGCTCGCACGCGTTCCACCCGGATTGCATCGACCCGTGGCTCCAGACGCGGACCACGTGCCCGCTGTGCCGCGCCAACCTCGAGAAGCCACCGCCACCGGCTGCCGCCCCAGCGCCCTCCTCGCCGCCGCATGCCGTCGTGGCGATGCCGGTGCAGCAGGGTGAGCAGAAGGAGGACAGTGACAAGGACGACCGGAAGGAGGAGGCCGCAGAGCTGGAGAAGCTGCGCAGGGAGCGCCGGGCGGCGAGGCTGCTGAGGTCGCACTCGACGGGGCACTCGGCGGAGCAGTGCGACTGCGAGGACCACGAGAGGTTCACGCTGCGGCTGCCGCAGCACGTGAGGGAGGAGGTGCTCAGCAGGTGCTGCGCGAGGCCGTCTGTGGAGAGCCTGAGCGGAGGAGGGTGCGGTGTGGGAGAAAGAGGAGGCAGCTTCCGCGACGCCGGAGGAGCCAGCAGCGGCGAGCGGCGGTGGCAGACGCTCCTGGCCAGGACGATGCCATGGGCCCGAGCCGGGTCGACGCGGAAGGTGCGGGATGACGTCGCGGCCTCCACGACGGCCGCGCGGCCATGACCCAGACGACGTCGACGCCGGAACATTTCGTGTGCTCTTTCCGTTGACTCTGATGGTGTACATTGATTCTTTTGTAATTCCGTTGGGTGTGGTGTGGGAGGCAATTCGATCACAGAGGAGCAGCGTATGCGTGGTGGTGATGCTTTGTTTGTGCTCCTTGGTGTTGATGGGTTAATGGTTGGTTGGGTGTCCGTCCGTTGCTCTCGGTCAACCCTTCGTTTGAATGAAATATTCATGTACGTAAAAACACGAGTGTAAACAACGGATATGGAAAAGTTTCTCGTGCTGAAAAATTCTGTGGAGAAGAACGTGCATGTGGCATGAATATGGCCGTTTGAGTAGGTATCATTTTGGCATTCGGCGTTTGGCTAGCGGATATCCGGAGGTAGGAGTACTTGTTTTCTCAACCTGATCGTGATTTGTCTTTTTTTTTCTCGAGCTGTGAATCAAAAATGAGTTTGAAATTTCAAATAAAATACTTGGGAGCAAGATGTTTGAGTGGATGAAAATTATCCACCAAAATGGAATATACTAGAATGTATCCTTAGGAAAAAGAACAAGAATTTTCTCAGAAGAAAATTTCTAAAGATGAAGAAAAGAAAGGTGTTGAAGTTCCTAAAGTATGTCGAGGATAAACAGTTTTCCTGTTTCTCATCTAGCTGAGAAATAGTTGTGTCTCAATCACCTTAACCACCGTTGGTCGGATCATGTGTGCTGCAATATGTGCGTGAGCTGACCATGAGCGCATTATGTTTCTAATCGGCGACAGTTTCTTTTTCTTTTTTTGAATAACAATCGGCGACAGTTTCTTGTTTCATGTGGGTGCTGCGATTTGTGCACGGGGCGGTGCGGCTATGTATCGCTTACAGCGATCCCGAGTGCAGTGTCACCTGCATCGCTCCGCGGCGCTCCCTAACTGGGCTAACTATGTGCGACACTGCTCTGTTTGCTCGTTTGTTTTTCTTCTTTTCTTTATTTTATACTTATATTTCTGTTTTGAAATATCGGAAAAAATAAACATTTATATTTAACTGTTTTATGAAGTGTTTTAAAAAAATATTTATACAGTGCTAAAAAAATGTTTGCCCAACTTTCAACCAGTTTTAATGGCAATAAAAAATATATACATCAAAAAATATTAACGTGTTTTGAAATAAGTTGTGACATTTACAAAAAAGAGTTATGTAATGTTAAATAAAAATTCACACAACTTCTTCAAAACGTATATAAAATAATTCAGTTTTTAGGAAAAAAATGTTTTATTAAATGTTATGCAATGTAAAAAAATTGTTCCCATAATTCAAATATATATTTCACACCATTTAAGAAAGATATGTGAAAATTCAAAAATGTTCATGTGTTTCCAAAATATGTTTTTCATTTTCTACAAATAATTTTTAAAAAAATATTAAACTATATAAAAACAATGTTTTGTAGCATTCAAAGAGGTTAATGTTCAACAATTATTTTAAAAATATTTAACACATATTAAAAATATGTATTTGAAAAAAGGTTCATCATGTATTTAGAAAATGTTCAATGTGTATAAAAAATATTACATGTTTCTACAAAAATGTACAATATTTATATCAGATGTAGCCACGTGTTAAAAAAGCAAAAAGAAAAGAAAATTGATGAAGCAATACATAAGACCGGAGAAAAACAGTGAAGGAAACACATAATAAAACAAGAAAAAAAACCACCGAAAAAACTTGTCAAAACTACTACATAAACAAACAGGACAGGAATCTGGGTGAGGAGGATATGGAGTGACACAAAGTAGTAAGAGGTGGGCAAGTATCGAACAAAGAAATGGAAGATCGACAAAAGAAGAGAAGGGGATCTAGGATGGAGTTTGATTGATAGATAGATGTAGACGGGGAGAAAAAAGGGGATCCGGGAGAAGAACATGAGGGAAGGAGTTCGAATATGGCATAACGCCAGTCGCCGAACTAACACCGGAAATCGCCATGGAGGCAAGTCGTGCCGCTTCCGAGCGGTCCAGTCTACCACAACAACAGGTGAAACCTACTTAGGATTTGCAACAAAAGAAATATAGCTACCGGTAATGGGGTGCCCCCATACAGTTTTCTCTATGGGATTTTTACACTTTTTTGTTCTGCCATATGTGGCCTTTCCTGTTTGACCCCTGAAGATCCCAAGTACTTGCTCGTGGAGTGTTGTTTGTAGGGACTCCACGGGCAAGTACTTGGGATCTGCAATGATCAAATGTTTAGGTATAACTGACCTTTCTTCCCTGGAGGCGATGGCATGCCGGGAAGTGTTGGTACTCGCCCTTGAACTATCGCTAATGGATGTGGTGATTGCTTCAGACTGCCAAGGAGTGGTCAATGATATTCATATCGATACAGGTGGACTATATGCAAGCATCATCAAGAAGATCAATCATACATCCAAGTAGATAGCTCGTTGTTCCTTCAACTTCGAAGGAAGAGAGACTAATATCGACGCGCATAGCCTCGCTAAACACGCTCTAGGCTTTTCTCTAGAACGCCATGTGTGACCCTGAATGTTCCAGACCTAAGTTGTATCCCCATGAACTTATTACTTGATCAATATAATGGAGTGTGTTTGGAGTAAAAAATGGTGGGGCCTTTTTCACCTCTCTTTTATCGTTAGAAGACTTTGAGAGCAGATCCGTGTTGCTGGGTTGTCTCTCATATGTGTTATTTTCTTATCTCACCTTTTACTTTTCAGTTCTAATTTTTTTTATGTTTCTTTTATTTTTATAATATTTTTTCCATGTTCATACGACGAATACAAGGGTGCAATTTCAGTGTGTTTATATTTTTATTACGCAAACACCCACAAGTGTCCGAGTTGCATATTTATCACATTGTAACCCAAGTGTAACTGCATGGGCATAAAACGACTTCAAACGGGGTCGGGAGGGTATTGACGGGCTACTAGACATGCAACTGCAAGCGTTGTAACTCAACTGCAACTGCGCGCACAAAAGTGACTGCAACTAGGGCCGGAAGGGGAGTTGCCGACGCCAGTTGCATGTCGACCACTACATGCAACTGCAAATGTTGTAATCCAACTATAAGTCCAAGGGCACAAACCGGTTGCAACTAGGTCGGGAGGAAAGTTTTTCGTGGCCAATTGCATGTCCATCAATAGACATGGAACCGCAAACATTGTAACCAAACTACAACTCCATGGGCACGAATCAATTACAACTAAGGTCGGAAGTGGAGTTTGTGGGGACCAGTTGCTTGTCCACCACCAAACATGCAATTGCACGGGCGCAGAGCGACAACAATTAGGGCTGAGCTGATTTTTCTTCTACTTGTCGCATGCACACAAGTTGCATGAGTCGCACCCATGAGTTGCAACTGTGACAAGACATATGCAACCAGTGCCGACCTGGTCTTTTCCCTACTAGTCACACATGCGCGACTTGGATGTGACGCACCAATGCACAATTGCAACCATCGCAACACGTAGGCAACTAGCGTCAACCTGATTTTCCTACTAGTCCATGTGCATGAGATGCATACGACACACCGGTGCACAATTGCAAATGCCTAACTAGACAAAGATAAAGTACCAAACTGACAAGCAGAACAAGACAATAGCTCAGTAGGGAAGTGAATGAGAGGTAGTTATATCTCGATGAGTTCTAGGCACTACCAAGAATAAATAGAAAATATATGTTTTCACTTACAAAATAAAGATTTTTTCCTTTTATTTTCCTTGTCTAATGGAAGGTATACACATTAGATGGACCAAACACACAATAGTAGATCTTTCACAATGGTTAATCTAATGGTTCATCCTCGATTTTGGAAATCACTTGTACGAATAACCAAGACCATATTCACAATACAAACATTTGCTTCCCATCTAAGAAACAAAAGGTAGGAGTCTTCTTGTCGATAACATCTTAGATGTCGGTACCATTGTCTTCAATTATAGCACAAAATCGGAGCCGTTATGATCAAATGTGTCGTAAAAGTAGCCTCTCTTGCAATATGGGGCATCTTAGACCATGTGGTTAGATCATAATGGCCAAGCATATGGATGTTGGTACAAACATAGTCTAATAGAACAAAGAGCGGACAAGATGACCCCGGGACTCATTGATGGTGATAGACCCTATAAATGATCCTTTTTTACAAAAAGACTGGTTTAGCAAAATAGATCAAACAGATTATATATTATCAAAAGGAAGTGAGCTGTTTCAAAGACCATTCAACAAGTACCTCGCTAAATAGTGTCTCATCTACGCTTCATTTTATACATTTTTTTATCAAGAAAAAAGACCACAATAAACTCTTCGATTTCTGTCATCGGGAACCTAGGAAATGAACAAGTCCAAGAACCCACAACCCACTGTCAAATAGTACGAGTAGAACAAGCTACTTTGTCGAACCTACACACTACCCCACCTATCAGATAGAATGTTAGGGGGCACAGGGTAGGCTACTCTAACACAATACGAAGCATTTCTACCTTGTGCCATCCAAGATCATGCTATCGGAAGGAGATCGCGTACGTATCACTCGACACGTGCATACTGGTAGAGGGAGTAGACTCGACGAAGCTCGTCGCCGTACTTGTATTCATACGTCTCCACTTCTCACCAGATTCGTCTAAGCATGACACGAGCCACACCTCCAAAGTGTATCCACAAATACGTGTCTAAGGACTAAGGCTGGTCATAGTGGGGAGTAACTTAGACTAGTGTCATGCATATGACATTAGTCTAAGTTACTACCTTCGTAATGCAAAGTAATATACTAGTAATATCATAGATGACTTCATTTATTAGCTCGTAGACTCATCTTGTCTTGAAAAACGTTATGTTACAGTAACATATTATGTTACCATCTTTCATTAGTTACTTGCCACATAAGCAGAATTTTCTTGAAGTGCGCTATGTTACTAGCTAAGTTACTCCCACTATGACTAGCCTAATGGTGGACTTCTTGGTTCCTTGCCATAGGCCATTGGAAAGGAGACAATGGCACTGGGTTGGTTTCTCTAAAGCCTAGAGTGGGTCCAGGCATTACTAGCTAGAACCCGAGGTGAAGATATTGATACCCATCTACTTTAAAAACGGATCGTTTGGCAGGCATGCGGACATTAGATCTCACTTGAGTATCTGGGAACGACAACTAGCCATGCCAAACATGTTTGTAATTGGGCAAGTTTTCATACGGTAATTGTCCACATATCTTTACCTAATAATAAAGCAAATTGGATTTCTTTCGTCCGTCATGGCATTTTTCAGAAAAGTCCCTCTATTTCAGAGAATTCAACCCGCAGTCCAGTTTTAAGTTAAAACGAATCATTATTTTCGTATTTTACATAAAAGTCCCTGTCTTTTCTTGAAATCAACCCGCCGTCTGGATTTAAGTCACACCCGAACCGTTATTTTACATTTTTCAAAAACCCCATAATGTTTTAGGTAATTCATCCGCCGATCATATTTAAGTCAAACAAATGCTTTTTAAAATCATCCATATCTTTTAAACCGTAACTCCGATTTGAACATGTTATATATGAAATTTGATTAGAAAAATATGTAGAATATGAATATGAGATTATTTTTACCTATTAAGTATTTTTAAATATTATTTTGGAATATATTTAAGTCAAACCAGATGATTTTTTAAATTATCTGTATCTTTTAAACTGTAACTTCGATTTTAACATATTATATATGAAATTTTATTAGAATAATGTGTGGAATCTAAATATGATGTTAATTTTACCTATTAAATATTTTTATGGAAACAAACTTATAATTTATAGCGCAATATCTTTTTTAATACCGGCGGCGATCCAGATTGCAAATAAACACCCCACTATAACCATATAGGGAAAAGAAAACATTGATAACTACACATGCATACCTCTAAAAAATGTCGCAAGGGAAAACAACAGATTTCTCATCACGAAAGAGAGAGAGAGAGACGCCTTAGGATTAACCATATTCAACACATATTTTTTGTTGTTTTGTGTGAACACCGAGGCCATCACCGGCGAGGGTGAGAAGGAGGATAAGCGGCAACACAAATATGATGCCTTGCAAAAATAAAGGAGATGGACCTATTGTGGTCTTAAGTGATGGTTGTTGAGTTAAGAGCGTGCGTTATGTTTTCTCTCCCGTTGCAACGCACGGGCTCTTTTGCTAGTATGTTACAAAATTACATATCATAGAGAACCTTGTACTCTGCAGACGAGACAAACTTGGTAAGTTTTGAACATGAATTTTTTGTGGTGGCAATTGGAGGCTGAGTGTATGAACCTCTTAGCAGACCATCAGCAATGGCCTTGTATGACGTTTCTGTGGGATGCAAGCCATCCCAAGATGCATACTTTTGTGGGTTATCACACATCTTGTATTCTCCATGTCCACACTTTGTGGTTATTGACACACCATAAGGCCCTTCTACACCGCAGCAAGCCACCAAAGGATCCTCGATACCTAAAGAGCAGTTACAGCAAATGAGAGTCGGGACTAGCATATGCATCTTTTAGTAGAGAATGTTTTTCTTGCTGCCTTCTAAGTGATTTCATGTATAAACCATAAAGTTTTGGACCCACCAAACTGATAAGGGGAAACGAAGATTTCCGTAGCAGCTCCATAGTAATCAGCATAGATGATTGACACACTTGGATGAAGCTTTCTTAACTTTTCCAACTCATCCACAAAGAAGTTTGTTGTGGTAGCGTGAGAACTCATTCATCCAACGAATACAACATGTCTCTGACTCATAATCCTCCATGTTATCACTTTGGTGCATCGTGAGGTACACCGGCAAGCACCCGATGGGGAGGTTGCCGGGAACTAATAGAGTTTTGGCTCCTAGTGCAATCAGATCCTGGAAATTGCACCTCGTTACATTGCATTATTATGTAGTTATGCACTATTTATGTAATTGAGATTTGACATAATAACAATGGCGATGATAGCATAAGGAGCAAAAACAGAAAATGACTCACGATGATTGTAGATGATATTTTGGAAATAACACTCGGAGTGAACAAGCGGATCTTCTCAACAGGCACCAAAGAGGTAAGAGGAATGTTGTAGTCATTTCCCCCAATTTCTCCAACCAAAAAAAGAGAATTGTTCATCATGTCCGCACAGTCTGTTGCATAAACACGTTACTTTATCAATGTGGAAAGGTAACATCTTAATAAATTTAGAAAATATATCGAAATAGAAAATACAACATTTTATGGTAGCAAAATAGTGAAAAGGTGTACAACAATTTAGATCCATTTTTTTCTGATTCCGCTGTAGAGGAAATTTGGAAGTCTATATCTTTGACTTTGAACGCCAAAGTTGTCTCCTCTGGATAATAGTAATGTTGTTGTCATTTGGTAAAACAAACCAATTGTAGGTTATTTACCGTTCCTGTTGAAATTTCTAAAATCAAGCTACAACCTCAATATATTAGCATAATTTGGGCATCAATATGGACCTTGGAAATTATTGGGCTAGGCCCATTAATTATCACAAAAAATTCCCAATAAATCTTGAAGGCCCACTCATGCATGCCGACTCCTATTTGACGCCCTCGGCACCTGTTATAGGCAAATCCTATTTAGCGCTGCAGGCGCTGGTTTCTTCTATTTCTGCAAACCGGCGCCTGCAGGCTCCTTAGCTGGGCTCGGCCCATTTAGCATTTCCTTTTGTCTGTTTTAAAGTGCAAAAATGTTGCCAGCGAAAGAATCGACCCTCAGCACCTGTTATAGGCAAATCCTATTTAGCGCTGTAGGCGCCGGTTTCTTCTATTTCTGCAAACCGGCGCCTGTAGGCTCCTTAGCTGGGCTCGGCCCATTTAGCGTTTCCTTTTGTCTGTTTTAAAGTGCAAAAATGTTGCCAGCGAAAGAATCGACCCTCAGCACCTGTTATAGGCAAATCCTATTTAGTATAACCATCGTTAACTTATCGATTGAAACTGCTTCCATCCTTTTTGTTCTTTCCTAGTTCGCATCTCTTCTTCTTTTTCTATTTTTCTGTCCTTTTCTTCCTTTTCTATTTATTTATTTTTCTGAAATGCGCAATTTAAATCCATGAACTTTTTCTTCATAATCAACGAACTTTTCTCCAAATTTATGAACCATTTTCAAAACTTGTGAACATTTATTAACATTTGATGAACTCTTCTCAGAAATCCATGAACTTATTTTTCAAATTCGATGAACTTTTCTCAAATTTAACGAACATTTAAAATTCGTTGAACTTTTTATGAAAATCAATGAACTTTTTTCAAATTTTGATGAACTTTTTTCTAGTTTGATGATTTATGTTTTCAAATTTCATGAACTTTATCTTAAATTCGATGAACTTTTCTCAAATTTGATGAACTTTTTTTTTAAAATTGGTGAACTTTTTTCAAAATCAATGAGCTCTTTTCAAAATCGATGAACTTTTATCAAAATCGATGAACTCTTTCTCAAATTTGGTGAACTCTTTCTCAAATTTGGTGAACTTTTTTAAAAAAGTTCAATGAACTTTTTTAAAAAAGTTCAATGAACTTTTTTAAAATTCACGAACTTTTTCCTTTTTTTGAAGTTTTCTTTTCATTTCATTGTTTATGTGAATGTTTTTTAATATTTATGTTTTCTTTAGTCAAATAATCCATGGTTCATGTAAATACCCAGTTTTCCTTAAGTAATCAAAGAACTAAACATGGTCTAGCGGTTAACTCGTGTAGGGCACTACCGCTGCGTCCGTGGTTCGAGTCCCACTTCTCCTCGAAAGTAACGTCACATTTTGCACTCTCCTTTTGCTTTGCAGCACGTTGCTGGGCCGGCCCACTTCGCGTCCGTGCGAGCGCCAGCGACACGAAGCGGCGCCTACAGCGCTCAATAGGAACTCTCCCTGTTATAGGCCATTCCGTAAACCGGCGCACACTCCACTACAAACTGGGCTGACCCATTCATTTTTATTTTCTTTTCTTTTAGCCTTCAAAAAATGGGTGTCCAACGTGAGAATCCAACTCCAAACCTCTTGCGAACCAACCTGTGATTGAGATGGGAATGTAACGTCACATTTTGCATTCTCCTTTTGCTTTGTAGCACGTTGCTGAGCCGGCCCACTTCG
>NC_041384.1:27709303-27724029 GCF_002162155.2 Triticum dicoccoides
ACGTGAGAATCCAACTCCAAACCTCTTGCGAACCAACCTGTTGTTTAAATGGGAATGTAACGTCACATTTTGCATTCTCCTTTTGCTTTGTAGCACGTTGCTGGGCCGGCCCACTTCGTGTCCGTGCGAGCGCCAGCGACACGAAGCGGCGCCTACAGCGCTCAATAGGAGCTCCCCCTGTTATAGGTCATTCCGTAAACCGGCGCACACTCCACTACAAACTGGGCTGACCCATTTATTTTTATTTTCCTTTCTTTTTGCCTTTAAAAAATGGGTGTCCAACGTGAGAATCCAACTCCAAACCTCTTGCGAACCAACCTGTGGTTGAGATGGTTAGGTGGACAGTGGTATTCCCAACCCACCAGGGTTCAAATTCTGGTGCTCGCATTATTTCTGGATTTATTTCAGGATTTCCGGCGATGCGCTTTCAGTGAGAGGAGACGTTCCCGTCGACGACGAGGTGCCTACGGTGACTTCGTAAATCTCAAGATGATATGCCGGCTCAGTCTCTCGGAGGTGCTCATAGGGATAGGGTGTGCGTGTGTGCGTTCATAGGGATGAGTATATGCGCGTGTATATGAGCGCTTGTGTCTGTATTGATGCTCAAAAAAAAAAAAACTCCAAACCTCTTGGTTTGGTTCAAACCGCAGTAACCAACTGAGACAGCTTACTAGCTGTACCTATTTACTTCTTTTTCTTCTAGTTGTGCGTCAAATTAAATGCAGCAGTTTCCCTGTATGGTTTTCTTTCTTTTTTCTGGTTTTGTTTGGCTGTTTCTTCTTTTCTTTATTTAGTTTTTTCTCTTTCTCTATCCCTTTTCATTGTCTTTTCTTTTTTTAGATTCGTGAACTTTCTTATAATAATGAATTTTTTCTTAAATTCATTAACATTTTTCTAAATTCGTCAACATTTTCTTACATTCGTGAACTTTTTTCAAATCAGCAAACTTTTGCCGAATCCATGACTTTTCTTCGAATGCATGACAGTTTTTCAAATCCACAAACTCCTTTTATCCAAGGGTGTTTAGCTTTTGTCCAAAAGACTAGCACAACAGTGTTGCCAATTAATCGCGATGTGCCTGAACCGATCAGGCTCCAATTTATTGTTACTTTTGTACTCACTCTGTAAACTAATCTAAGAGTGTTTAGATCACTAAAGTAGTGTTCTAAACACTTATATTAATTTACGGAGGGAGTAATAAATAATGCCCAAGACTTGCTGTGTACATGTTGCGGCTTTGTCCAAGTCTAAGGCTAGTTTATCTTGCAGTTAGCTAGACTAGAATCAATGCGAGGACTTTGGCCACGATCGCGTCCGTGGGATGGCACGGGAGTGATGGATCGTGGGCAAGATCTTCGGTTCCCATGAATAAAAGGAGAAACCCGAAAAGGACGTAGGTGTTGAGCGCATCGCAAAAACCTGTTTCTCTGTGTGTTGCTATTCGTCAGTTTTCTGTCAGAGAGAGTTTTAGAGCTTGGCTCACAAATCCACGTGATTGTGTTGTGTTTCAGGGCCTGAGATCCAACACAAAACTTAGCGATAGCTTGCTCAAGAAAAAAATGACCAAAGATGGATGACTAAAGGAGGACCAAAGGAGTAAATAAAAGATCAAATCAGGGACAGATGTGCTAATAAGGATCAAATCAGATAAGTACCTGCAGGCAGGATTCATCCCACGTACAAACTGGCAAAATTGTAGGGCATGTTAGTAGAAAACTTCAAGACATATATCGCAAAAGAATATATGATGAGCTGATCTAGCTCAGAAACCAAGTGAGCCTGCACCCGCATATGAAGTTTACCTAAACTGAACAAGACAAGATATCCTGGTCATATTAGATATGCACGGCCAGTTTCCATGGAATGGAAGGCGTCCTATTACAGAGTTCTTATTATACTTAGTGGATCCTGAGGCATAATGATACATACCAAAAAATTAAACTTTGTTTCGAGCTTTAAATACAGTCCAGAGAACAACAGCAACACCGACTGGTACTATCTATCAATAAAGAAACAAGCATATTACAGAGACTGAAAGCACACTTCACTATGCGCCGCACAAACCTTGCTACCGGCCAGCTAAAACCATGCAATTAATTTGAAAAGTACAAGAAATATAGCACCAAGGAGAAATCATAGAGGTTACCTTGGCATCTTAACAAGATACGGAGCTCACATCAATCTCGACAAAAAAGTTGTGAAGCAAGGAAAGAGAGGAGCTTCAGAGTTAGTGGTGGGTGCTGCATGAAGTGCAGTGGGAAGCAGAGCTTCAGACTCTGCTTTTGCATGAAGTGCAGTGGGATGCAGAGTGAATGGTAGTATGGAAGTGAGTAGTGCACTTCATGTAGAATAGTGCACTTAGTCACTTCCATACTACCATTCCTGAACTCTGCTTCAGAGTTAGCGGTTGGGATGCTGTAATACAAAATTGACAAACAGTATGTAGTCATGCCAAACATCATACTTGAGGCGGCTTCCACGTGATTGTATATACCACCTCATCGCATCACGTCACCTTGGAAGCTGTGTTGAAGGAAATTACTCCATCCATCCCTTAATATAAGAACATTTTCAAACTAACATAGCTTGAAAAACATTCTTACTTATATTATGGGACGGAGGGAGTACTTCCCTCATTGGAAAAATAATATCCGGCAAGTAAATTAAGAGGTTGAAATATCTGAATGCAGAGGAGTTAGTGTAAAGTAAATAAAGAGGCTACAAGACCTTTCAGATGGAGATGGTGCATACTTCAAACACTACTTCAAGCAACATTCTCTCAAGCAACACTAGGATAAGAAGCATTCTTCAATCGACACTTGTATTTCCTCCACCTCGGCTCCCACATCATCATTTGAGTGGTTCACGCAGGAAGTAAGTGTTGGGGAACGTAGTAATTTCGAAAAATTTCCTACGCACACGCAAGATCATGGTGATGCATAGCAACGAGAGGGGAGAGTGTGATCTACGTACCCTTGTAGATCGACAACGGAAGCGTTAGCACAACGTGGTTGATGTAGTCATACGTCTTCACGGCCCGACCGATCAAGCACCGAAACTACGGCACCTCCGAGTTCTAGCACACGTTCAGCTCGATGACGATCCCCGGACTCCGATCCAGCAAAGTGTCGGGGAAGAGTTCCGTCAGCATGACGGCGTGGTGACGATCTTGATGTACCACTGTCGCAGGGCTTCGCCTAAGCACTGCTACAATATTATCGAGGACTATGGTGGAAGGGGGCACCGCACACGGCTAAGAATATGATCACGTGGATCAACTTGTGTGTCTAGGGGTGCTCCCTGCCTCCGTATATAAAGGTTCAAAGGGGGGGGGTGCGGCCGGCCAGGAGAGGGCGCGCCAGGAGGAGTCCTACTCCCTCCGGGAGTAGGATCCCCCCTTTCCTAGTTGGAATAGGATTCGGGAAGGGGGAAAGAGGAGAGAGAGAAGGAAGGGGGGCGCCGACCCCCTCTCCTTGTCCTATTCGGACTAGGGGGGAGGGGCGCGCGGCCCAGCCCTGGCCACCTCTCCTCTCTTCCACTAAAGCCCACTAAGGCCCATATACCTCCCGGGGGTTTCCGGTAACCTCCCGGTACTCCGGTAAAATCCCGATTTCACTCGGAACACTTCCGATATCCAAATATAGGCTTCCAATATATCAATCTTTATGTCTAGACCATTTTGAGACTCCTCGTCATGTCCATGATCACATCCGGGACTCCGAACAAACTTCGGTACATCAAAATGCATAAACTCATAATATAACTGTCATGGAAACCTTAAGCGTGCGGACCCTACGGGTTCGAGAACAATGTAGACATGACCGAGACACGTCTCCGGTCAATAACCAATAGTGGAACCTAGATGCTCATATTGGCTCCTACATATTCTACGAAGATCTTTTATCGGTCAGACCGCATAACAACATACGTTGTTCCCTTTGTCATCGGTATGTTACTTGCCCGAGATTCGATCGTCGGTATCTCAATACCTAGTTCAATCTCGTTACCGGCAAGTCTCTTTACTCGTTCCGTGATACATCATCTCACAACTAACTCATTAGTTGCAATCCTTGCAAGGCTTATGTGATGTGCATTACCGAGAGGGCCCAGAGATACCTCTCCGACAATCGGAGTGACAAATCCTAATCTCGAAATACGCCAACCCAACATGTACCTTTGGAGACACCTGTAGAGAACCTTTATAATCACCCATTTACGTTGTGACGTTTGGTAGCACACAAAGTGTTCCTCCGGCAAACAGGAGTTGCATAATCTCATAGTCATAGGAACATGTATAAGTCATGAAGAAAGCAATAGCAACATACTAAACGATCGGGTGCTAAGCTAATGGAATGGGTCATGTCAATCAGATCATTCACCTAATGATGTGATCCCGTTAATCAAATAACAACTCTTTGTCCATGGTTAGGAAACATAACCATCTTTGATTAACGAGCTAGTCTAGTAGAGGCATACTAGTGACACTCTGTTTGTCTATGTATTCACACATGTATTATGTTTCCGGTTAATATAATTCTAGCATGAATAATAAACATTTATCATGATATAAGGAAATAAATAATAACTTTATTATTGCCTCTAGGGCATATTTCCTTCAGTCTCCCACTTGCACTAGAGTCAATAATCTAGATTACACGGTAATGATTCTAACACCCATGGAGCCTTGGTGCTGATCATGTTTTGCTCGTGGAAGAGGCTTAGTCAACGGGTTTGCTACATTCAGATTCGTATGTATCTTGCAAATCTCTATGTCTCCCACCTGGACTAGATCCCGGATGGAATTGAAGCATCTCTTGATGTGCTTGGTTCTCTTGTGAAATCTGGATTCCTTTGCCAAGGCAATTGCACCAGTATTGTCACAAGAGATTTTCATTGGACCCGATGCACTAGATATGACACCTAGATCGGATATGAACTCCTTCATCCAGACTCCTTCATTTGCTGCTTCCGAAGCAGCTATGTATTCCGCTTCACACGTAGATCCCGCCACGACGCTTTGTTTAGAACTGCACCAACTGACAGCTTCACCGTTTAATGTAAATACGTATCCGGTTTGCGATTTAGAATCGTCCGGATCAGTGTCAAAGCTCGCATCGACGTAACCACTTACGATTAGCTCTTTGTCACCTCCATAAACGAGAAACATATCATTGGTCCTTTTCAGGTATTTCAGGATGTTCTTGACCGCTGTCCAGTGATCCACTCCTAGATTATTTTGGTACCTCCCTGCTAGACTTATAGCAAGGTACACATCAGGTCTGATACACAGCATTGCATACATGATAGAGCCTATGACTAAAGCATAGGGAACATCTTTCATTTTCTCTCTATCTTCTGCAGTGGTCGGGCATTGAGTCTGACTCAACTTCACACCTTGTAACACAGGCAAGAATCCTTTCTTTGCTTGATCCATTTTGAACTTCTTCAAAACTTTGTCAAGGTATGTGCTTTGTGAAAGTCCAATTAAGCGTCTTGATCTATCTCTATAGATCTTTATGCCTAATATGTAAGCAGCTTCACCGAGGTCTTTCATTGAAAAACTCTTATTCAAGTATCCCTTTATACTATCCAGAAATTCTATATCATTTCCAATTAGTAATATGTCATCCACATATAATATCAGAAATGCTACAGAGCTCCCACTCACTTTCTTGTAAATACAGACTTCTCCAAAAGTCTGTATAAAACCAAATGCTTTGATCACACTATCAAAGAGTTTATTCCAACTCCGAGAGGCTTGCACCAGTCCATAAATAGATCGCTGGAGCTTGCACGCTTTGTTAGCTCCCTTTGGATCGACAAAACCTTATGGTTGCATCATATACAACTCTTCTTTCAGAAATCCATTCAGGAATGCAGTTTTGACATCCATTTGCCAAATTTCATAATCATAAAATGCGGCAATTGCTAACATGATTCGGACAGACTTAAGCATCGCTACGGGTGAGAAGGTCTCATCGTAGTCAATCCCTTGAACTTGTCGGAAACCTTTTGCGACAAGTCGAACTTTGTAGACAGTAATATTACCGTCAGCGTCAGTCTTCTTCTTGAAGATCCATTTATTCTCAATTGCTTGCCGATCATTGGGAAAGTCAACCAAAGTCCATACTTTGTTCTCATACATGGATCCCATCTCAGATTTCATGGCTTCAAGCCATTTTGCGGAATCTGGGCTCACCATCGCTTCTTCATAGTTCGTAGGTTCATCATGATCTAGTAGGATGACTTCCAGAACAGGATTACCGTACCACTCTGGCGCGGATCTCACTCTGGTTGATCTACGAGGTTCAGTAGTATCTTGTTCTGAAGTTTCATGATCATTATTATTAGCTTCTTCACTAATTGGTGTAGGTGTCACAGAAACAGGTTTCTGTGATGTACTACTTTCCAATAAGGGAGTAGGTACAGTTACCTCGTCAAGTTCTACTTTCCTCCCACTCACTTCTTTCGAGAGAAACTTCTTCTCTAGAAAGTTTCCGAATTTAGCAACAAAAGTCTTGCCTTCGGATCTGTGATAGAAGGTGTATCCAATAGTTTCCTTTGGATATCCTATGAAGACACATTTCTCCGATTTGGGTTCGAGCTTATCAGGTTGAAGCTTTTTCACATAAGCATCGCAGCCCCAAACTTTCAGAAATGACAACTTTGGTTTCTTGCAAACCACAGTTCATAAGGCGTCGTCTCAACGGATTTTGATGGTGCCCTATTTAACGTGAATGCAGCCGTCTCTAAAACGTATCCCTAAAACGATAGCGGTAAATCAGTAAGAGACATCATAGATCGTACCATATCTAGTAAAGTACGATTACGACGTTCGGACACACCATTACGCTGTGGTGTTCCGGGTGGCGTGAGTTGCGAAACTATTCCACATTGTTTCAAATGTACACCAAACTTGTAACTCAAATATTCTCCACCACGATCAGATCGTAGGAATTTTATTTTCTTGTTATGATGATTTTCAACTTCACTCTGAAATTCTTTGAACTTTTCAAACGTTTCAGACTTGTGTTTCATTAAGTAGATATACTCATATCTGCTTAAGTCATCTGTGAAGGTGAGAAAATAACGATATCCGCCACTAGCCTCAACATTCATCGGACCACATACATCTGTATGTATAATTTCTAATAAATCTATTGCTCTCTCCATAGTACCGGAGAACGGTGTTTTTGTCATCTTACCCATAAGGCACGGTTCGCAAGTACCAAGTGATTCATAATCAAGTGGTTCCAGAAGCCCATCAGTATGGAGTTTCTTCATGCGCTTTATACCGATATGACCTAAACGGCAGTGCCACAAATAAGTTGCACTATCATTATCAACCCTGCATCTTTTGGTTTCAACACTATGAATATGTGTGTCACTACTATCGAGATTTAATATGAATAGACCATTCTTTAAGGGTGCATGACCATAAAAGATATTACTCATGTAAATAGAACAACCATTATTATTCTCTGATTTAAATGAATAACCGTCTCGCATCAAACAAGATCCAGATATAATGTTCATGCTTAACGCTGGCACCAAATAACAATTATTTAGGTCTAATATTAATCCCGAAGGTAGATGTAGAGGTAGCGTGCCGACTGCGATCACATCGACTTTGGAACCGTTTCCCACGCGCATCGTCACCTCGTCCTTAGCCAATCTTCGCTTAATCCGTAGTCTCTGTTTCGAGTTGCAAATATTAGCAACAGAACCAGTATCAAATACCCAGGTGCTACTGCGAGCATTAGTAAGGTACACATCAATAACATGTATATCACATATACCTTTGTTCACCTTGCCATCCTTCTTATCTGCCAAATACTTGAGGCAGTTCCGCTTCCAGTGACCAGTCTGCTTGCAGTAGAAGCACTCAGTTCCAGGCTTAGGTCCAGGTTTGGGTTTCTTTTCTTGAGCAGCAACTTGCTTGCTGTTCTTTTTGTAGTTCCCCTTCTTCTTCCCTTTGCCCTTTTTCTTAAAACTAGTGGTCTTGTTGACCATCAACACTTGATGCTCCTTCTTGATTTCTACCTCCGCAGCTTTCAGCATTGCGAAGAGCTCGGGAATAGTCTTATTCATCCCTTGCATATTATAGTTCATCACAAAGCTCTTGTAGCTTGGTGGCAGTGATTGGAGAATTCTGTCAATGACGCAATCATCTGGAAGATTAACTCCCAATTGAATCAAGTGATTATTATACCCAGACATTTTGAGTATATGCTCACTGACAGAACTGTTCTCCTCCATCTTGCAGCTATAGAACTTATTAGAGACTTCATATCTCTCAATCCGGGCATTTGCTTGAAATATTAACTTCAACTCCTGGAACATCTCACATGCTCCATGACGTTCAAAACGTCGTTGAAGTCCCGATTCTAAGCCGTAAAGCATGGCACACTGAACTATCGAGTAGTCATCAGCTTTGCTCTGCCAGACGTTCATAACATCTGGTGTTGCTCCAGCAGCAGGCCTGGCATCCAGCGGTGCTTCCAGGACGTAATTCTTCTGTGCAGCAATGAGGATAATCCTCAAGTTACGGACCCAGTCCGTGTAATTGCTACCATCATCTTTCAACTTTGCTTTCTCAAGGAACGCATTAAAATTCAACAGAACAATAGCACGGGCCATCTATCTACAATCATAAATAAGCAAGATACTATCAGGTACTAAGTTCATGATAAATTTAGGTTCAATTAATCATATTACTTAAGAACTCCCACTTAGATAGACATCCCTCTAATCCTCTAAGTGATTACGTGATCCAAATCAACTAAACCATGTCCGATCATCACGTGAGATGGAGTAGTTTCATTGGTGAACATCGCTATGTTGATCATATCTGCTATATGATTCACGCTCGACCTTTCGGTCTCCGTGTTCCGAGGCCATATCTGTATATGCTTGGCTCGTCAAGTATAACCTGAGTATTCCGCGTGTGCAACTGTTTTGCACCCGTTGTATTTGAACGTAGAGCCTATCACACCCGATCATCACGTGGTGTCTCAGCACGAAGAACTTTCGCAACGGTGCATACTCAGGGAGAACACTTCTTGATAATTAGTGAGAGATCATCTTATAATGCTACCGTCAATCAAAGCAAGATAAGATGCATAAAAGATAAACATCACATGCAATCAATATAAGTGATATGATATGGCCATCATCTTCTTGTACTTGTGATCTCCATCTCCGAAGTACCATGATCATCATCGTCACCGGCGCGACACCTTGATCATCATCGTAGCATCGTTGTCGTCTCGCCAATCTTATGCTTCCACGACTATCGCTACCGTTTAGTAATAAAGTAAAGCATTACAGCGCAGTTGCATTGCATACAATAAAGTGACAACCATATGGCTCCTGCCAGTTGCCGATAACTCGGTTACAAAACATGATCATCTCATACAATAAAATTTAGCATCATGTCTTGACCATATCACATCACAACATGCCCTGCAAAAACAAGTTAGACGTCCTCTACTTTGTTGTTGCAAGTTTTACGTGGCTGCTACGGGCTTAAGCAAGAACCAATCTTACCTACGCATCAAAACCACAATGATAGTTTGTCAAGTTGATGTTGTTTTAACCTTCGCAAGGACCGGGCGTAGCCACACTCGGTTCAACTAAAGTTGGAGAAACTGACACCCGCTAGCCACCTTTGTGCAAAGCACGTAGGGAGAACCGGTCTCGCGTAAGCGTACGCGTAATGTCGGTCCGGGCCGCTTCGTCCAACAATACCGCCGAACCAAAGTATGACATGCTGGTAAGAAGTATGACTTATATCACCCACAACTCACTTGTGTTCTACTCGTGCATATAACATCAACATATAAAACCTAGGCTCGGATGCCACTGTTGGGGAACATAGTAATTTCAAAAAAATTCCTACGCACACGCAAGATCATGGTGATGCATAGCAACGAGAGGGCAGAGTGTGATCTACGTACCCTTGTAGATCGACAACGGAAGCGTTAGCACAACATGGTTGATGTAATCATACGTCTTCACGGCCCGACCGATCAAGCACCGAAACTACGGCACCTCCAAGTTCTAGCACACGTTCAGCTCGATGACGATCCCCGGACTTCGATCCAGCAAAGTGTCGGGGAAGAGTTCCGTCAGCACGACGGCGTGGTGACGATCTTGATGTACCACTGTCGCAGGGCTTCGCCTAAGCACCGCTACAATATTATCGAGGACTATGGTGGAAGGGGGCACCGCACACGGCTAAGAATATGATCACGTGGATCAACTTGTGTGTCTAGGGGTGTTCCCTGCCTCCGTATATAAAGGTTCAAAGGGAGGGTGCGGCCGGCCAGGAGAGGGCGCGCCAGGAGGAGTACTACTCCCTCCGGGAGTAGGATCCCCCCCCCCCCTTTTCTAGTTGGAATAGGATTCAGGAAGGGGGAAAGAGGAGAAAGAGAAGGAAGGGGGGCGCCGGCCCCCTCTCCTTGTCCTATTCGGACTAGGGGGGAGGGGCGCGCGGCC
Organism: Triticum dicoccoides; assembly: GCF_002162155.2. Classification (NCBI taxonomy): domain Eukaryota; kingdom Viridiplantae; phylum Streptophyta; class Magnoliopsida; order Poales; family Poaceae; genus Triticum; species Triticum dicoccoides. The sequence goes on from NC_041384.1 coordinate 27,719,804, forward strand.
CAGCCCTGGCCACCTCTCCTCTCTTCCACTAAAGCCCACTAAGGCCCATATACCTCCCGGGGGGTTCCGGTAACCTCCCGGTACTCCGGTAAAATCCCGATTTCACCCGGAACACTTCCGATATCCAAATATAGGCTTCCAATATATCAATCTTTATGTCTCGACCATTTCGAGACTCCTCGTCATGTCCGTGATCACACCCGGGACTCCGAACAAACTTCGGTACATCAAAATGCATAAACCCATAATATAACTGTCATCGAAACCTTAAGCGTGCGGACCCTACGGGTTCGAGAACAATGTAGACATGACTGAGACACGTCTCCGGTCAATAACCAATAGCGGAACCTGGATGCTCATATTGGCTCCTACATATTCTACGAAGATCTTTTATCGGTCAGACCGCATAACAACATACGTTGTTCCCTTTGTCATCGGTATGTTACTTGCCCGAGATTCGATCATCGGTATCTCAATACCTAGTTCAATCTCGTTACCGGCAAGTCTCTTTACTCGTTCCGTAATACATCATCTCACAACTAACTCATTAGTTGCAATGCTTGCAAGGCTTATGTGATGTGCATTACCGAGAGGGCCCAGAGATACCTCTCCAACAATCGGAGTGACAAACCCTAATCTCGAAATACGCCAACCCAACATGTACCTTTGGAGACACCTGTAGAGCACCTTTATAATTACCCATTTATGTTGTGACGTTTGGTAGCACACAAAGTGTTCCTCCGGCAAACGGGAGTTGCATAATCTCATAATCATAGGAACATGTATAAGTCATGAAGAAAGCAATAGCAGCATACTAAATGATCGGGTGCTAAGCTAATGGAATGGGTCATGTCAATCAGATCATTCACCTAATGATGTGATCCCGTTAATCAAATAACAACTCTTTGTCCATGGTTAGGAAACATAACCATCTTTGATTAACGAGCTAGTCTAGTAGAGACATACTAGTGACACTCTATTTGTCTATGTATTCACACATGTATTATGTTTCCGGTTAATACAATTCTAGCATGAATAATAAACATTTATCATGATATAAGGAAATAAATAATAACTTTATTATTGCCTCTAGGGCATATTTCCTTCAGTAAGTACATCGGATATCCTTATAGCTGGTAAAAAAAAAGAGGTGTTTAAAATATCAAAAACAGAAGATATTTCTCGGCAGCAAAGGAAAAATGATTTTAACAGTAATATGCAGTTCCAATGCTAAATAATCTAATCGATACATAAACAAAGATGGGGATTAGTATGGCTGCGTTTCTGCAATGCACTATCTGTGGCAATACTCACAAAATTATATGTACCTCTGACCACTCTTCTATTAGAGAGGATTCACAGGTATAGTGTCCTTACATAATTCCTTCCATAAAAAAGTGAGATACAAAGTAATGCTACTGAAAGGACAAGTTGTACAGCCACTTATTCTTGTTTTCTAGTACTTCTCAGTCCTGAGTCCTGACATATACTAACTCGTGAATCTTCAAGCTAGCTACTCAAATTCTTTCATTGTGCAAGGTTGTGCCATGTGTTGGGCACTACTAGATTTTCAAGCTGTGGAGGTACGTAAGAAGAACTCCTTGGACTTGGAGGTACCACTGGACAAATGACCAATCTGCTGTAGCTTACTAAGTCCTGTCATTGTCCACTTAATATTTTTGAGCCATACTAGCTAATTTCCAAGAGAGGGGAGACGTTCCCAACTTAATTAAGCAGTAACTCAACTAAAGTGACACCAGGCTTTTTATACAGAGGTCCTCAATCAGAAATGGAAGGTTGACGCCGGTGTAACCTGAAATTTCCAATTTCCTAACAATACAATGTGGCTCAAGGTGGTCAAGAACTAACTCATCAATATTGTCTGGATCAGCAGAAGAAGACCAACTGAGAGACAAAGAATTGAGAGATATAATTTCATTCAATTTGACATCCTTAGCTACTTCGGGATTCTTCTCAAGCCTGCTTACTTATAGCGTGCGGAGAATTTTTAAGCTCTTGACTGCACTTAATTTGCTACCTATGCTTTCTTCTACCCGGTAGTTATTTAACTCCTCAAGAAGAGTGAGTATCACAGCAGAGAATTCACCAAGTCCTCGTTGGTTTTGAGGAAGAGACATATTAGAATATCCATACGATACATATCGCAAGCGATCAAGGATCCCGAAATATAGCATTCTGCCGAAGAATGTCCCCTTCCCAAGAACCAATAGTGTTGCGGTAAAATAGCATCAAAGTGATATAGTTTAGTAACCGCGCACATCCCCTCTGGTGATATTTTTTGCAGCTTAAGATAGCGAAGGTGTTTCAATTTGCCACATTTGACAGTGTGTTCTACTATATGACACAGTCTTGAACAGAAGAGACGCAAAAACTTCGAGGTTTCAACAACTCTTTCAAGTGCACAAACTACATTGTGAGTCTCATACATACTTTCATCAATGATAATAGTATGCAGATACTTATATTTAGATATTTTCCTGATAGTAGCTCTCAATATTAGCATACTTATATCAATGATAATAGTACGCTCTCGGTCGCCACCACGTGACGCACTTTGGGCGCTCCCTTCGGATTTTATTTTTATTTTTTCACACACGTTTCCGGCTTTTTAGATGGTTTTTCCTGGGGTTTTTTTTTCTGTTTTTCGGTTTTTCACTGGTCTTTCTTAGCTTTTTAACGAAAAATATGCGTGAAAAAACACGTTTTCTTTTTCTGCTTCCGCAAGACGCACGGCCATGCCTCTAGAAAACAGATAAAAAATGTGTTTTCTTTTTTTTTTCTTTCGTGAGAGACACGGTTTTGCTACCGCAGGAGATACGGCCGTGCCTCTCGAAAACGGGGAAACAAATATGTGTTCTCTTTTTTTCCTTCCGTGGAAGGCACGATTTTGCTTCAGCAAGAGGCACGATTTTGCTTTGGCGAGAGGCACGGCTGTGCCACTCGGAAATGAAAAAAATAACGTGTTTTATCTTCTTTTTTTCTTTCACGAGAGGCATGGTTTTGCTTTCGCGAGAGGCATGGCCATGCCTCCCGAAAACGAAAAAAACACGATTTTCTCTTTTTTCTTTTTCTTCTGTGGGAGGCACAGTTTTGCTTTCGCGAGAGGCACGCTCAGAAACGGCTTTCGGAAAGGAAAAAATGTGCCCCCCGTTCCGTTTTTTCGTCTAGTTTTCTTGTAAGGTTTTTTTCTAAAGAAAATAGTTCATCAAAACCTTCAACATGGGGCCTAGTTTTAAAGATCTCGACGCAAGAAATCCAATGATGAAAATAGTTCAAGATTTGGTCGCACGGTTTAAGAGGTAAAATATTTTAAATAGACGGATCTACGCAAAAAAAGGAAAAAAAATTGATCGCACAAAAGTCCTGTCATTGTCAACTTAATATTTTTTTGAGCCATACTAGCTAATTTCCAAGTGAGAGGAGACGTTCCCAACTTAATTCAGCAGTACCTCAACTCAAGTGGCACCAGGTTTTTTATACAGAGGTCCTCAATCCAAAATGGAAGTTTGACGCCGGTGTAACCTGAAATTTCCAATTTCCTGACATTACAATGTGGCTCAAGGTGGTCAAGAACTAACTCATCAATATTGTCTGGATCAGCAGAAGAAGATCAACTGAGAGACAAAGAAGTGAGAGAAATAATTCCATTCAATTTGACATCCTTAGCTACTTCGGGATTCTTCTCAAGCCTGCTTACTTGTAGCATGCGGGGAATTTTTAAGAGAATCTCTAGCAGCCCCATATAATGCCGACCCGCAAAATGTGTTTATAGTTTACTGCAGATGAGATTTGCGAGTCGAATTCATGCGCTGCAGATCAAACCCGTACATGAAACTGTAAAATTTAAAAAAGCATCCACGGGACAAACTTGCAACGACATTGATCATACATTACTTCATCTACATATTACATTGGTCATACATAGTTCATCTACATTGATCATACTAGTGAGGGAATCTGCAGGCCCGAGCCTAGGTACCAAAAACGACGAGCTCGTGTCGGAGGAGTCGAGGTCGATGAAGAACTTGGCCTGCTCCGCCTTCGTGACACGCAGGTCTGCCTCCTTAGACGTGCGCGCCTGCAACGCCGCGACGCCCGTCTTGAGGAACATCTGCTCATACTCGAGCTCACGGCAACGGTGCGCTTCGGCCTCCTCCTGCTCCCTCGCTGACCTCTCCATGACGATGCGCTCTAGGTGCTCCTCC
>NC_041384.1:27724209-27741988 GCF_002162155.2 Triticum dicoccoides
CGTCGGCCTCGAGCTTGGCAGCGAGCAGCCCGAACTCCTCCGGCTCTCTCTTCACCAAAGTGAGCCGCGAGCTCGAGGCGCCCGCGGATGAGCTCCCCGCGGCAGAGGGGCCGAATGAGGCGTGGCGGCGGCGGGCGAGATCACGCTCGTGCTCGACCAGCTCGCGACCTTTGAACTCCGGCGGCGGCCGGCTCCCACGGTTGAGCCACCTCCGCGCCCCCCGCTTGCATGCAACGTCGGATTTGGCGCGGCGGTGGCGCTCCGCATTATCCCAGAGCTCCCGTAGCCATCCATGGCTTTTTCAGGCGCGGCGGCGGTGAGAAATTGGGCGGAGAAGGAGGGGAATCGCGGCGGAGCGGCAGCAGAGGTGGATAGGGTTTGACCAGTATCCGAGCAGTGAAACCGCATATATAGCGGTGGGGGAGAGTTTTTGTGGGCCACGGTAAAAAATTACAGGCCAGGCCATGGATACGATGTCTATTATGGCTAGAAAAATGGGTCAAATCCGTATACTCACCGGAATTATACGAATTCGGCCCTTTTACGGGGTCTGCTAGAGATGCTCTAAGCTCTTGACTGCATTTAGTTTGTTACCTATGCTTTCTTCTACCCGGTAGTTATTTAACTCCTGAAGACGAGTGAGTATGACAGCAGAGAATTCACCAAGTCCTCATTGGTTTTGAGGAAGAGACATATTAGAATATCCATACGATACATATCGCAAGCGATCAAGGATCCCGAAATATAACATTCTGCCGAAGAATGTCCCCTTCCCAAGAACCAATAGTGTTGCAGTAAAATAGCATCAAGTGATATAGTTCAGTAACCGCGCACATCCCCTCTGGGTGATATTTTTTGCAGCTTGAGATAGTGAAGGTGTTTCAATTTGCCACATTTGACAGTGTGTTCTACTATATGACACAGTCTTGAACAGAAGAGACGCAAAAACTTCGAGGTTTCAACAACTCTTTCAAGTACACAAACTACATTGTGAGTCTCATACATACTTTCATCAATGATAGTATGCAGATACTTATATTTCGATATTTTCCTGACAGTAGCTGTCAATATTGGCATACTTATATCAATGATAATAGTACGCTCTCAGCCGTCGCCGTGTGACGCACTCTGGGCGCTCCCTCCCGTTTTTTTTATTTATTTTTTTCGCACACGTTTTTGGCTTTTTCGATGGGGTTTCCCGGTTTTTTTATGTTTTTTGGTTTTCCACCTGTCTTCCTTACGTTTTTGACAAAAAAACGCGTGAAAAAACGTGTTTTTTTTCTTCCGCGAGAGGCATGGCCATGCCTCTAGAAAATAGATAAAAAATGTGTTTTCTTTTTTTTCTTTCATGAGAGTCACAGTTTTGCTATCACGAGAGATACGGCCGTGCCTCAAGAAAACAGAAAAAAAATATGTTTTATCTTTTTTCCCTTTCGTGGGAGACACGGTTTTGTTTCAGTAGGAGCCACGGTTTTGCTTCGGCGACAGCCACGACCGTGCCACTCGTAAATGAAAAAGAAAAACGTGTTTTCTCTTCTTCTTTTTTCCTTCCGTGAGAGGCACGATTTTGCTTCAGCGATAGGCACGGCCGTGTCTCTCGGAACCAAAAAAAACATGATTTTCTCTTTTTCTTTTCCTTTTGTGGGAGGCACGGTCTTGCTTCCGCGAGAGGCACACTCGAAAACGGCTTTCTGAAAGGGAAAAAATGTGCTCCCGGTTTGGTTTCTTCGTCCGGTTTTTTTGTATGGTTTTTTTCCTAAAGAAAATAGTTCACCAAAACCTTGAACATGGGGTTTAGTTTTGAAGATCTTGACACAAGGAATCCAACAATGTAAAAAGTTCGAGATTTGACCGCATGGTTTAAGAGATAAAATATTTTACATAAACGAATCTACAAAAAAAAACACACAAGTTATGACAAGTGGCGCACATGCAACGTGCAACTTGTCACAACCTGAAAGAGTGAAAGTGATCTTTGGAAGGAGTGCTCCTCAAATGGCGGCGAGCCTATATCTCGCATACAGCGAAGACATATGGCTGCCACCTGAAGCGAGCGCTAGATGGCCTAGCCCAGCGAACGGAGGCCACAGGCCTCAAAAGCGCTTGTTTTTTCATAGTTTCTTTTTCATTTTTTCTTATTTGATTTCTTTTTTACTTTTTGTTATGTAAATATTTGGCATATTTTCTAAAATAATGTTAATCAAGCATTTGAAAATGCCAAATGTGTATATATAGAATGTTTCTGATGTATACACAAATGTAAAATGCGTATGGAATAAAGTAAACATAAAAAATATAAGTTTTCAAAAAAAAATTCATGTACTTGAAAAATGTTCATTTATATGAAAAAATTGATGTATACAAAAAATATAGAATTCGTATGGGCAGTAGATAGCAAAACATTATATGCTTTTAAAAATGTTAATCATGTATTTCGAAAATGCTAAACATGTGTACGTAAAATGGTAAACATGTACATAAAAATGTATCAGATATATAAGAAAAATGTAGGATGTGTACGAAAAAAATAGACATAAGAACATATATTTGAAAAAATATTATTCATATATTTGAAAAACTTTAAACATCTGTTAAAAATGCTTTAGATGTATACCAAAAAAGCATAGTGTGTATACAAACAATAGACATTGAAACATTTTTTTTAAAAAAAAATTAACCATGTATTTAGACAGTAAACATTTAATAAAAAATGTCCATGGCGTATATGAAAAAATTTAGAAAGAAAACCAAAAAGGAAATAAAGAAAAACGAACAAAACCAATAAAAACCAAAAAGGAAACAAAGAAAATCAAAGAAAAATGAAACAAAGAATAAAACCACTGAAACAAGTTGCAAAAAATAGAAAACAATGAAAACTGAGAAAATGAAAACAAAGAAATAAACAAAGAAACTTGAAGAGAAAGAAAAGAAATATCAATGAAAACCAAGAAAGAAACCAAAGAAAAACAAAGGAAACAAAAAGTAAGTATGATGACAAAAAAGAAAAACCAAAGAAAACTGATGAAGGAATAAGAAAACCAAATAAATCAAACTCATCAGCGCACAGACTGACGAACAAACAACCAAGTAACACGCTATTCGGATGGCTCATGCGCGGGCGCGCTGCGGGGAAGCTTCAGCCAATTGGAGCTATCAGCTCGCTATAAGCGAGATATAGCTCCCGCAGCGACCAGTGGGCTACACGTTGGTTTCCCAGTTCCTCGATCAATCAGTGTTCTTCGCCTAAAGAAACATCACACTCGACTAATTGACAAGTCATGCAATGAGGCTAGATCAGGTTGCAGGGAGGTAGCCGGCACGCAGGACGCAGCCACACACACACACGGCAAAGCGTGGGGAAACTGAGATATTAATCAGTTTGCGAATAGGGCTCCTTTCTTTTGTTATTTTCATTCATTTCATCTTTGTTGTACATGTGCATTGGTTTACTAATTTTGGTATTGTCATCTCTTGTTTGCGTTCAAATTGTTTTGGGACGGTAGTTGCCTAGTTGCTCAAGCTGTCACATATCCAAGATTTTCAAGATAGTTGCTTTTTCAAAATAAATGTAGAGTCTTTTAGCATTTATATTTGATACACTTCTAACTATTGTACCGAACAACACATATTAAAGTTATATAATTCCCTCGAGAAAAAAGTTATATTTTTTTAAAACACAGTACAAATATAGATGCTCACGTACACGCAAATACACTTGGCAAATTTATGAATACAGTGCCAAGTCTTGAACTTGAATCATGGTGGACGGGAGATTGAGGAGGAAGCATGCCGAGGATAAATGGACCGTATAGATTTCAGCTTACGAAAAGAAAGATTTTGTTCATATTTCATTCTTCACAAGTAGATGGACGTTATACACAGTTACACACTAGATGGACCATACAAGTATGCACAGGTAAATTGTTCATAATGATTAATCTAATGGTTCTTCAAAATACTACGAAACACCAGAATTGTATTCACAATAGACACTAGCTACTACGTTTCATCTAAGCAAATAGAAAGAAAAAAGAAGAATAACCGTCTTATTGTTCTCAATGTTCATACCATTGGCTTAGGTTGTACGTAGCACAAAATCAAGCAAGTAGAAAATTACAAAAGTTCCCACTCACAATTGAACAAAACCGAGCACAAAAAGGCCCCCTTCACTAGGCCTAGACACTACCCAAACTATCAACTAGAAATAGTGATCCAACCCAAGAAGAGAACTCCACCGTCAACTGTCATCGAACATCAGACGCAAGTGTACAGCTGGCAACTTAACATCTCGCCAAAAGTTGGCGACTGAAAAACAAAATCAGGTTCAGAAGCAATACAAAACGAGAAACACATATGCAATCGTACGCCTGAAGCAGGTGCCAGCCCTGTTTCGGAACCATGCGCATCCCTTGAGACCTGCTTGAACCACTTTCCTCTCCACACGAGTAGATTTTTGGTTCACTGATTTCAATGCAACAATGACTGGTTTCAGAACCGTGAAAGTATCTGGCCGGTTTCAGATCAACGATACTATCCGCTACGCCGGTCTTGTGGCAGGTTCTTTCCCTATGTCTCTTATTCCTGCACATCGTCAACGGCATATACCGTTCCGGTTTTGAGTCTGTTCTTTCTTATTCTTGTGTAGATTGATGTCACCTTTCGCTATACTAAAAACGAAGAGATTCTACTACCGAAGTGCAAAATATGGAAAAATGAATTGGTGGAGTTTGTTGCTTGCTTTGAGGAAGATGGTTTGTTTATATAGAAAGTAAAAGCTGTATCTACGTACAAATGAAGTTTACGTTGGTGGCCCATTTATTTGTTGTAACTTTATTATCCAACGTTGAATGACTTGGAACACATTTGGTTGCCTCCACGGTGCTCATTGAGTGGCACACGCTAATTTGCTTGTTTTGAAAAGGAAAAGTGGGCATGTTTATAGGATTGTGGTTGTTTACTTCAAAATACTCTGGATATTATTATTTTTTGCAGGGTAAATACTCTTGATATGTTTAATTCTATTGGTAACACTTACATACACAGGGGATACACAAGGAGACCATGTGAATTTATATATTTTTTAAAAGGAGGATAACCCTCGGCCTCTGCATCAGGACGATGCATGCAGCCATATATTATTAATAGTGCAAAATCCAGCAGCTGAACGCCATTGACCCGGAAATAAAGCGAAAAACAAACCCTGGGGCCTTATATCTTGTGATAGTACCTCGCCCAGATAGCCACTAATCCCTATGATACAAGACACGTCACAAACAAAAAATATACTCCTAGGTTGCGCCTTCAAGAAGGGATCGCCGCACGTGCACCGATGATGGCGAGTCCACCACAAGATTGAACTACGGATTCTCATCCCCAAAGCCAAGCTTCAATCCACTATGTTCAGCAAGGACACGACACAGGCGCGCGACGACATAGTCTGATCAGAGACTCGTCGTTGAAGCCGTCTGTACCATCCGTCCTTATCTGTCTACTGACACCTCGATAGCCGAAAACCTCTTGAGGAGACAACGGAAGACAAAGACGTCCCATACCGCCTACCTCCCGCTACTGTCGCACCACCTTGGATCTGACAGGAACTGGCTAAACATGACACCTCCATCAGAGCCACCGTGCATCACCTGCCAGTAGTAGGCATGACTTGACGTCTCCATATAAGACGCCATGCGTAGCATCGGCCGGTAGCACATCCACCGGTGGCTTCAACTGCCGCTGACAGGCACCGCCCGACAACTCCGAAAGAGGCACATGTGTAACCCGACGAGCCGCATTGAACCCGGTCTGTTGATGGAAGGGACGTCCCATGCCGCCACCAGCCTCAGAAGGCCCCACCTTGAGATCCAGACTCTGAATCGCCCACACAATCCCGAAGTCCGCCGCCGTTGATGAAAAGGGTCCGCCACCCCGATTACGGGCTCTACAGGGAGCACCCACCATCGCGCCAGCGGTTGTCGTTGCCCATACAACAACAACCGCCGCCGCGGTCCCGCATCAAGCGCCGTCGATGCCGGAGGAAGCTTCGACCTCCACTCGCATCCTGCGACGTCCCCGGGTGCAGGATCCCAAGATCCGCCCCCACAAGAACCTACCATCTGGCCCGTCATCCCCGGCGGAGGGGACACCGCCACCGCCATGTTTGGATTCGGGCCGGAGTCGCCACCGCCTCTGCCAAGACCGGATCCAGGCCGGCCGCCACTGCCGCCACCACCGGCCACGCACAAACACCTCCAGCAGGAGCCACTGCGCCGTCATGGATCTCGGAACAGGCCGCACCTCCACGGATCTAACGCCCTCGCCGCCTTACAGCCCGAGAAGGAGGAGCGGCCTCCGCCGCTGCCGTCAAACGCACAAAAGAGAAACCGAATGCGGGTCTATCTAGAGGATCTAGAATCACAAGGTTTGGATTAGATCCGAACTCCAAAAGGCACCTGAGAACCAAAGTATTTTTCTCCTGAACAAAAAATGCCTTTCAACAATTACAGAAGTTCAAGGGGTCCCCACTCACAATTACACAGAACTAGCAAAAAAGGCCCTTCAACTAGATCTAGATATTACCCCAACTGGAGTATCAGCTATAAACACTATTGATCCAACCAAAGAAGAGAACTCTACCGTTAGCAGTTGCCTGACATCAGCCGCAAGCCTACTTCAAAATGAGAAACACACATGCAATCCAAAATGAGAACATCAGCCGCAACTGAGCATCTCCCCAGAGGTTCACGCGACGAGAAACAGAAGAAAGTAGTCCAAAATGAGAAACACACATGCAATCCTACGCTGAAGTAAGTGCCATCCCTGTGCGGAACCATACACCTCCCTTAATAACACATGCTCGAATGGTTGTGTTCCCCACGGCAATAGATTATTCTGTCACTAATTTCTATGCAACAACATGCTTGAGAACCACGAAAGTATCTGGCTGGTTTCAGAACTGAGAGTATATACTTCCCCATGTCTCTTATTCCTGCGCATTGTCTACAGCATACACCGTTTTGGTTTTCAGACTATTCTTTCATATGCTTGTGTGGATTTCCGTCACCAATCACTATACCAAAATACTGAAAATGAGGAGTTTGTACTGCCGGGGTGTCAAATATGGATAAATGAGATGGTGGGTTTTGTTGTTTGCTTTGAGAAAGATGGGTTGTCGATATAGAAAGGGAAAGCACTATCTATTTGGTTGCACGAGGGCTCATTGAGCGGCACACCCTAGTTTGCCTGTTTTGATTAGGAAAAATAGGCATGTTTATAGGGTTGTAGAAGTTGTCTATTGGTAACACTTGGTAACCATTCAATGTTGTAATTGTGAGCTTGGGCTCACATGAATACTGCTAAAATATCCCGTGCTTCCTAAATACTCGACTGAATGTTGGTCCATGGCCTTACGCGCAATTGTTACAAGTTTGAAGTTCCAAGTGTGTTTGATAATCCAAGAAGCATGCACTAACTTACATTACCCTCACTGGAGAAGAGTCATTTGTAGGCCAAGAAGCACATGTCTCCTCCATAAAGAGGAACCAAACACGGGTCCATCTAGAGAATCCAGAATCACATGGTTTGGATCAGATTCCAACTCCAAAAGGCGCCTGCGAACCAAAGTATTTTTCTTCTAAATGAACAATGGCTTTCAACAATTACAGAAGTTCAAGGAGTACCCACTCACAATTAAACAAAACTAGCCAAAAAAATGGTGCTTCAACTAGATCTAGACACTACCGCAACTGGAGTATTAGCTAGAAACATCATGGATCCAACCAAAGAGAACTACACAGTTAGCAGTTGTCAAACATCAGCCGCAAGCCAACTTCCAGCAACTTAGCATCTTCCAGAAGTCCATGAGATGAGAAAGAAAAGCACTTTCGAAAGCAGTCCAAAATGAGAAAATGAGCAGGTGCCAGCCGTGTGCAAAACCATACACCCCCCTTAACAGCTTCTCAAACGGCCTGTTTGAGAACCACGAACGTATCTGGCATGTTTCAGAACAGGCAAAGTATCCACTACCCTGGTATACAGACCTCGTGGTTGGTTTCCCCATGTCTCTTTCTCTTACTCCTGCGCATCGTCAATGGGCATATATACCGTTTCGAATTTCAATCTATTCTTTCTTATGCTTTTGTGGATCGCCATCACCATTCACTATAACAAAATACTAGAAATGAAGAGTTTGTACTGCCGAAATGTAAAATATGGATAAATGAGGTGGAGTTTGTTGTTTGCTTTGACCAAGATCGGTTGTCTATATAGTAAACGAAAGCACTATCTATGCAGTACAAATGAAGGTTGGTGGTCCATTTATGTGCCACAACTTTATTGTCCGTGTTGAATGACTTAGGACACATTTGGTTGCACGGGTGAATTTATATGACCGGCAAGGATAGCTGAGAATCCAATGTCGTAATGGTGAGCTCGATCGTGCTCACATGAACACTGCTAAAATGTACATATGTCCGGTGCTTCCTAAATACTCGAGTGAATGTTGGTCTCTGGCCTTATGCACAATCGTTGTCATTTTGAAGTTCCAAGGGTGTTTGATGGCCCAAGGAGGATGCATCATTTGTAGGGCAAGAAACGCATGTCTCCTCCACAGAAAGAAACCGAACGCGGGTCTATCTGTCAGCAGAATCCAGAATCGCAAGGTTTGGATCAGATCCCAACTCCAAAAGGCACCTGGGAACCAAAGTATATTTTTGCTGAACAAGATTGCACGCCAAAGTATCAAACCAAAGACCTGAGCCAAAGCTATGCTTTGCTTTCTCCCTTGAAGGTCGCCAAAGTTTCCAAGCCTGTGCATTCAGGTTATAAGAATCACAACCTCAATGGCAAGCTGCATACCGAAAACCTCAAACCAACATCAAAAATGGCAATGGGAGGAGGATCGCATTTGCAGGGACACCGGGCGCCGAGGCTGTTCGGCAGGGAAAGGCCGGTCCATGCCGCCCTGGGTGGACGCGAAGGTGGCTAGCAAACTACTTACATTCTTGCAGAGATACGAGCCTAAGTTTTCTGATTTCTGAACTGATCATGTGTGTGTTGCGTTGCAGCGGCGGACATCATCCTGTGGAGGAGGCCGAAGGTGTCGGCGTCGATCCTCGGCGCGGCGACGGCGGCGTGGGGTCTGTTCGAGGTGGCGGAGTACCACTTCCTGACGCTGGCGTGCTACGCCGCCATGATTACCATGCTCACCTTCTTCATCTGGACCAACGCCTCCGCTTTCCTGAACCTGTACTGCACCAAACCCCATTTCTTCAGTCCCACGGTTTTGTTTCAGAATTAGCTTCAGGGCTGAATTGTGAACTGCACACAGGCCGGTTCCAAGGATCCCTGAGACAATCCTGTCGGAGAGGACGGCGAAGCAGGTGATCCTGGCCCTGCACAGGCGGCTCACCTGGTTCGTGCACCGGCTGTACGCCATCGCCTGCGGGGAGGACATCAAGAAGTTCATCATGGTAACCAACCCACCTCACAACAATCCTGATCTGATCTATGCCACAACTCTGAAGCCTGATAAACTCATACACACGCTACTGCAGACGGTGGTGTCTCTGTACATCGCGTCGGTCGTCGCGACCTGCTTCAGCTCCCTCACCCTGCTCTACCTCGGTAAGCAACTGCCAACACCTTCAGTAGCAGAAACTCCCCATTCTTCAGAATCCAATGTACTGAGCTAGCAACGATGATACCATCTTTGTTTTGGCAGTTGTGTTCTTCACGATGACGGTGCCGGCGCTGTACGAGCGGTACGAGCACGAGGTGGAGCACCTGGTGGCCACGGGGGCGCGCGACGTCCGTACCCACTTGGCCAAGGTGGACTCCGGCGTGCTCCGGAAGATCCCCAGAGGCAAAGGCGCCACCACCGCCGCACACGGGACGACGGCCAACAACGTGCACGGGTGGCATCGCTCGCACGTCAACTAAACCTACCCAGCCAACAACATGCTACTACTAACCAACCTTTACAGAGATCGAGCGAGCTGCGGACAGATGTAAATATAAGTTCAGAATAAGACCTGAACGAACCCAGCTAACTACATGCTCATCAATCAGCACACTGTGCAGAGAGGGAGCTGCAGACAGATGTAAATTTATAAGGTTCAGAACAAGACCTGAACGAACCAACATATGTTCATCAATCTGTACAGTACATTACAGAGAGCGAGCCTGCAGAGAGATGTGGATTTAGGTTCAGAATAAGACCTGAATGTAAAGTGTTTCACTCCTACATGATCATGCGTGCATGCATGCATCCAATCCGCCCGTGCGACCAGTGGTGTGGCGATCCTGTAAATCTCTCTACCAACGCATGCGTGCGCTTTACGGTGGTGCGATATCTTCTTTCCATCCTCCCCTGCTTCCTCCTTTCCGCTTTCCCGTGTACGCGTACCAGTGTATGTATCTGTTACGTGATGGGTCGACCGCCATGGAAAGGAAGGAAGAACACAAGGGCTCCACCATTGATGCATGGTGGATGGAGGAGGGCAGACAGCGACACGCACGCACCTGGCAAAGCCATCGGCATCGGACGGGTAGAGATTATATTCCCTGGAGCTGAGGCAATCAACAGTCGCCCGCGCCGTGTCTCCGCCCGGATCGAAGACGATCCGCTCCGATCTCCCGAGGATCGGATCGGACGCCCCCTCGCGGCTAAATTTCGTGTTTTGACCCTTTTCTAATATCTTTTCGAGATCTGATTCTAGTCTGACTAGTAATCATGCACGTCTCGATCGTAAAACATGTGAATTCACATAATATAAAAAAATAAACGTTTTTAAAATTATAAATCAAATGGATACATAATGTTTGATATCGCTCAAATTGTATTTTCAAAAGCGAGACACAATAGTGGTTATGTTGCTGCATAGAGTAATAAAAATATTCTCATTTAAATAAAATCAGCAATTATTTATTAATGCAATAATATAGGCATGTAGTATAGTCTTCTCTTCGAGTGTAGCCAGGGAAAAAAGTATAAACTGCCTTACAGTGCAATTATATTGTTCAAGATGCTTAATTCTCGAATCTTATTTTATTCTACTAATCTGCATAGCAAAATATATATTTGTACTAATTTGGATCAAATTATATATATTTTTTGGTTGTGTGGACTGCCAAAATTATATAGCTACCTACTATGGATAATAGGAAATAGAAGATGATATGTGTACAACGACTTCTATATAAAATAAAGATGATTTACAAGAACTAATTGAAATGTAAAGGGGCTAAAAGAAATCCAATGATTATCATGATAGAAAAAATTTATCCGGTTTTGTATGTGTTTATGCGTTGGCAACCATACTAACTTACAATGATGTAAGATGTTTTGTACGTATAGAAACTGAAATGAGTTATGAAGAAAAATAAAGATGGAAGGAAAAGTATTCTAAAGTATTTGTCAAGCTTAACCTTATCAAGCTTTCAGGTCAGCTTCTAAATTACAAAAAAATGATGAATCCTCAAATAAGAAAGAGCCAACAATTTGGAACATGCTACAAAACTGGTGAATATAGAAAGCATTCATCCTCTTTTTCCTTGTCGTAAGGAGTAGCTTCAGCATACATTTGTAACAGTGTAATATCTGATCCGGAAAAAGTTTTTCATTATTATTATTGAAGGAAAGAGGCGTGCAGACAAAGAAAGAGAGGCGGTGCAAATAAGGCCTTAAACAGCATGTCTTCGAGTTTGATGACTACAGATATGTTGGATCATTCGAAACTGCACAAGTATATAAGAATAAATATATGTGCCAAAATAGCGAAAAATATTTGGTTTCTCTGTCATGAAACAAAATAAATCCAACTAAGTACAGTTTATATGATTTCTCTGTACCAATATACGGTAGCTGTATTAGGACAGATCCTTTGAAGGATCTATTTATTGGAACTCAGCCGGATTAGTTTCTTCATTGGATCCTTCTGTATGGTAAAATTCTCTTTATTGAAACGCAGTAGAGATTGCATACCTTTACAGAACAGCGAGAGATATTCTCTAACAACAGTTACGGAGTCATGTGACCCGTTTTAGATGTATAGAATCATGTAACTGAAATAGTAGTACATCTTCAATATCTTGCCTCCTACTGAATCTTACATAATTTACTGGATTGCTATGCAATTATGTTAAAGTGACGTGTGTAAAGTTTTCTCTAAGAATGAATCATATATTCTGATTTCCAACCTATCCCTGGAGATAGTGCATAGGCAGGTGCAACCCACCTTAATTTCAGATAAAGCAACGTCATATGTAAAACACACACTGATCAAATAGCACAAATAAGGCAATTCTAATCAAGGGGATGGCGTTATCTCTTGATACGGTCCAGTTTAATGCATATGGTGGTACGAAGTAAAGCACAACGAAGCCGACATGAACATGAGAAGTAATCATGGAAAATAGACTCTGCATCTTGACTTCTTCAGTATCCCTCTTGATCCTACTTTGTAAGACAAGATTGCTGCATTTTTATGTACGTGCCATATATAATTACACATTTTCAGTACAGCAATCGGCAACCTAAGATAATCCCAAATCTATAATTCTAGATTGCTTGAAGCCACACGATTCTTATTCAATATGTAATGCACATGCACCCACTGAACAGACACTTTGTCGGCGTGGGTGCTGTGAACGGAGCTGAAGTCAACGCGGATGCCGATGGTTGCCGGAGAGCATGCCCTGGACTTGGATGGAGTCGTCGCAGTAGCGGCAGAAGAGCGCCTGGCCTCCAGCCAGAAGACGATGGCGGCGATAGCACGTGTGTTCCCGGAGGAAGACGAAGCTCCTCGCGCTTCCCCCATCGTGGCTAGCGTGCATGATGGCGGCAGGCGGCTCGCGATTAGCTTTCTAATAGGATGGATGCGTCCGATATAAGTTTTTTAATAGGATGGATTTTTCTGAAATTAGTTTCCTAATAGGATGGATGCACTCTGATTTAGTTTCCTAGAATATGATGCACCCGTGATTATTAGTTTCTTAATTGCTCAGGCGTGGAGTTTCATATTTTCCTCCACGGTGGAGTACGGTCAGTCAATGTAAATTGCTAAGTGCACACAGAAAATGGTTTAGGTTAAGGCTAATCGTTAGATTGATTTTAGTGGGCCTAATCGTGCGGTGGTATTGGATCTGTGTATGCTTTGTGAGGTGTACTTAAATAAATTTTTGTTTGATTGTTTAATAGTAGTATAGATAAGACAAGATTGCTGCATTCTTATGTACGTGCCATATATAATTACACATTTTCAGTACAGCAAGTGGCAACCTCAGATAATCCCAAATCTATAATTCTAGATTGCTTGAAGTCCCACGATTCTTATTTAATATGTAATGCACATGCACCCACTGAACAGACACTTTGTCGGCGTGGGTGCTGCGAACGGAGCTGAAGTCAACGCGGATGCCGATGGTTGCCGGAGAGCATGCCCTGGACGTGGATGGAGTCGTCGCAGTAGCGGCAGAAGAGCGCCTGGCCTCCAGGCAGAAGACGATGGCGGCGATAGCACGTGTGTTCCCGGAGGAAGACGAAGCTCCTCGCGCTTCCCCCATCGTGGCTAGCGTGTATGATGGCGGCAGGCGGCTCGCGATTAGCTTTCTAATAGGATGGATGCGTCCGATATAAGTTTTTTAATAGGATGGATTTGTCTGAGATTAGTTTCCTAATAGGATGGATGCACTCTGATTTAGTTTCCTAGAATAGGATGCACCCGTGATTATTAGTTTCCTAATTGCTCAGGCGTGGAGTTTCATATTTTCCTCCACGGTGGAGTACGGTCAGTCAATGTAAATTGCTAAGTGCACACAGAAAATAGTTTAGGTTAAGGCTAATCGTTAGATTGATTTTAGTGGGCCTAATCGTGCGGTGCTATTGGATCTGTGTACGCTTTGTGGGGTGTGCTTAAAGAAATTTTTGTTTGATTGTTTAATAGTAGTATAGATAAGACAAGATTGCTGCATTCTTATGTATGTGCCATATATAATTACACATTTTCAGTACAGCAAGCGGCAACCTAAGATAATCCCAAATCTATAATTCTAGATTGCTTGAAGCCCCACGATTCTTATTTAATATGTAATGCACATGCACCCACTGAATAGACACTTTGTCGGCGTGGGTGCTGCGAACAGAGCTGAAGTCAACGTGGATGCCGATGATTGCCGGAGAGCATGCCCTGGACATGGATGGAGTCATCGCAGTAGCGGCAGAAGAGCGCCTGGCCTCC
Source organism: Triticum dicoccoides (assembly GCF_002162155.2). Classification (NCBI taxonomy): domain Eukaryota; kingdom Viridiplantae; phylum Streptophyta; class Magnoliopsida; order Poales; family Poaceae; genus Triticum; species Triticum dicoccoides. Next base: position 27,738,441 of record NC_041384.1, read on the forward strand.
AGGCAGAAGACGATGGCGGCGATAGCACGTGTGTTCCCGGAGGAAGACGAAGCTCCTCGCGCTTCCCCCATCATGGCTAGCGTGCATGATGGCGGCAGGCGGCTCGCGATTAGCTTTCTAATAGGATGGATGCGTCCGATATTAGTTTTTTAATAGGATGGATTTGTTTGAGATTAGTTTTCTAATAGGATGGATGCACTCTGGTTTAGTTTCCTAGAATAGGATGCACCCGTGATTATTAGTTTCCTAATTGCTCAGGCGTGGAGTTTCATATTTTCCTCCACGGTGGAGTAAGGTCAGCCAATGTAAATTGCTAAGTGCACACAGAAAATGGTTTAGGTTAAGGCTATTCGTTACATTGATTTTAGTGGGCCTAATCGTGCGGTGGTATTGGATCTGTGTATGCTTTGTGGGATGTGCTTAAAGAAATTTTTGTTTGATTGTTTAATAGTAGTATAGATAAGACAAGATTGTTGCATTCTTATGTACGTGCCATATATAATTACACATTTTCAGTACAGCAAGCGGCAACCTAAGATAATCCCAAATCTATAATTCTAGATTGCTTGAAGCCCCGCGATTCTTATTTAATATGTAATGCACATGCACCCACTGAACAGACACTTTGTCGACATGGGTGCTGCGAACGGAGCTGAAGTCAACGCGGATGCCGATGGTTGCCGGAGAGCATGCCCTGGACGTGGATGGAGTCGTCGCAGTAGCGGCAGAAGAGCGCCTGGCCTCCAGGCAGAAGACGATGGCGGCGATAGCACGTGTGTTCCTGGAGGAAGACGAAGCTCCTCGCGCTTCCCCCATCGTGGCTAGCGTGCATGATGGCGGCAGGCGGCTCGCGATTAGCTTTCTAATAGGATGGATGCGTCCGATATAAGTTTTTCAATAGGATGGATTTGTCTGAGATTAGTTTCCTAATAGGATGGATGCCTTTGATTTAGTTCCTAGAATAGGATGTACCCGTGATTATTAGTTTCCTAATTGCTCAGGCGTGGAGTTTCATATTTTCCTCCAGGGTGGATTACGGTCAGTCAATGTAAATTGCTAAGTGCACACAGAAAATGGTTTAGGTTAAGGCTATTCGTTAGATTGATTTTAGTGGGCCTAATCATGTAATGGTATTGGATCTATGTACGCTTTGTGGGGTGTGCTTAAAGAAATTCTTGTTTGATTGTTTAATAATAGTATAGATAAAATTTCGAGATATGACCTTTTTGCTACCGCCAAGGTCCATGGCGGTAGGGTTTAACAGCCTACCGCCAAGGTCCCTGGCGGTAGGGTTACATGCCCTACCACAAAATCTTTTAAGTGTTAAACACAATGCGTGCTTGTGCCTACCGCCAAGCACCTTGACAGTAGGATTATACAGACTACTGCTAGTATGTTTGGCGGTAGGGATGTTTCCTAAAGCCAAGGTCCATGGCAGTAGGTTGTTACACCCTACCGCCATGGACCCTGACGGTAACAAAAGGGTCAGATCTTGAAAAACTAAGATCATTTTACCACCCCCACCCACTTCCTCCCGGTCACTGTCCATCCAATACCTATCTTAATTAACCTTCTGCGTCATGCGTCGACAGATATCGTAGTAAAAGAAACGGAGATGGCAACACTGACAAGCGACACATCGATCGATCCATCGCTCGGCCGTGCATGCGCCGGCGATCGCGCAGGCAGACTCGAGAGGCTCAGCATGCAGACATGGGGACATGGAGTGGGTAGCAGCAGTGCGGCAGTACGTTTACACTGTGCTGACCCACGACGGGTCTGGGGCTCGAGTGGAGAGCTGTTCGTCAGCTCCGCTTTGCCGTGGCTTGTCTCGTCGACCCTTTTGCGCGCGCGCACAGTTACAGTTCAAGGGTTTCCACGGCCCAAATAATTGCGCGTTCCGTGGAACGTTTCCAAGTCGATGAAAACGAAAGCGGGGTTAATTACTTGGTGCTTATCAGGTCTCGGTAGATATTTTTCTTTTCTTTGGATTTTTGCGCATATGGAATCAGCCTGTCTGCTTCAGTGTGTTGGTCTATTGGGCCGCTAACCAACCCCGGCCATCGCGTGCGTGTTAGGTTAGGCCGCCGGAGGCCCGGCCCGGACAGTCGGTCAACGTGCGCACGGAGACGGCGACAGGCGGGCGCACGCAGTTGGTTACTGGCGGGGTCGCCGTCGACGGCCGGCCGGCGAGGAGCCGAAGTCCGACCTCGCGTTCGCGTGCGTAGGTGCGTGCCACCGGGCTGAGCGAGACTGGAGGAGGACAAAGGCTGACCGAACAACGAGGGTTTGTTGGTGGGAGAACGTGCGCTACGGTCTGAACGAAAGCGAGGTGCCGCACTCGAACGCGGTTCGGCGGAGACACGCTGTCGGTAAGCAAGCAGGGACTGCGTGGGACGAGGAGGCTGCTGGACGTCGCTGTGCGCCGGGGAGGAGCGGTGGCGTGCCGGCGGCAGCGAGACCGGCCACATGGCGCTGCGCCCGGCCGGACGGGCGGGGGACATGCGCGCGCCCGTTGGGCCTTTCGGGGGGCCAAAAGAACAACGGGGGAGGAGATTTCGGATGGGGCGGCTGTGCGGCCGAGGCGCCGTCCGCCCCGTTCATGCGGGAGCAGAGAATCCATCTCATTTCCACCGTGACGCCTGGCCTGGGGGCTGGGGCTGGTGCACTGGTGGTACGTGCTGGGGGGCGCACGTGGCGGACCGGGCCGTCCTCGCCGTCGTGGCCGCGGCAGAGGGTCGGGCACGGGCACGGCCAGGCCCACGTGCAACTGTGCCACCCCCACTCCCATTGGGTCTGGGCATCCGGCCAGCTCGGACTGCGTACCGGCCTACCGCCATGCCAGGGCCCGTGCTCCCTCCGCCGGCGCCACTTGCGCCGGGCCGGTGCCACCCGCCACCCCCATCCGCGCGGATCCCGAGGCAGGCTGACTCAGCCTCTCCTTCCCGGCGGCCCCAGACCGGATCGGATCCAACGCCCACGCCCCTATCCGACTAGGATCGCCGGACCTAGTGAAGAACCCACCATGATCTACTATCTAATATGACAGCGTGCACAGTGCATGGTATGGACTGCAAATTGATGCTAAAGCCGTTCTTCTTGGCTCCAAAGCGTACGTACGAGCCATGCCACCAAATTATTGGTATGATCCCAACACACACACACACACACACACACACACACACACAATAAGATAAGAAAAGTAGGGCAAGTTGGGGGGAAGATTAGTTAGTGGGTAAAGAATGAGCTTTGCCTGGCGCCCAGAAGAGAACCCTTTGAATACAACGCAAACACAGCCGTAAAGCGGCGTTGCTGCCCTGTTGCCGGTACTGTATTACCATCATTCTGTTGCGCCAAACCCTTTGTTTACACCGCACACTTTGCTTGCCCTTCTCCCACTGATTGCCGTGCACTTGTGCATGCCCAGGAGGGGTGTTTCAGTTCCAGCGTTCTCGACTCCAACACCACGACACTCCAACAACCACTTTGCAGACAAGCAGGAAAGTGGTTCTTCATGGATTGGCGGACGATCATCACGACGGATTATG
>NC_041384.1:27742356-27764623 GCF_002162155.2 Triticum dicoccoides
AGCGCCGGCCTCCACTCGCGCCACCGGAGAGGAATAAGATCCCCGGCAGATCGCATCGGCAGTACCGCCTACTCGAGTGCCTAGGAAAAGAGCGCGCCGGTGCTTCCGATCATGCCAGATTTCAGTCCACCAATGAACAAAGAAGGCAACTTGCAGGTTAAACTAAACCCAAACAGTTTGCTGGGGTTCTGCATACCAGGTATGCTAGTTTAGAACTTCAGTCTTCAGATTAGATGTATGTGTGGCTGGTGAAGCTCACTGGAAACGGAAGCTCTAACCCCGGCTGAATTGGTTGGTCAGTCACATCCACATATAACTATCCACATAACTAAGCCCAACAAACATGATCTAAAGAAAAACATCTCTTCTCCTTGGCTCAGCACCAGGAAAAGAATCCACTCCAACAACCATGTCAAAGCAAATCCATCGGCGAAAACCTACAGGCATGATAACACTACTACCTCCGTCTCAGTGAATAAGTCCATCGGCAAAGACCTAGAACTACGCGAATGACTTATTCACCTAGACGGAGGTAGTACCAGGCATGATAACACTACCGGATCCTACAATTATTTGCTAGTCATCCTGGCATATATAGAGCGCGCTAAAAGAAGAATATCTAGAATTGTCAAACTGTGACGCCACGCTTGTATGTCGATCCAAATGTAGTTGGATGCTTGAAGCAAAAGGAAACACGCACACGAGCACGGGACAAGGGTGTATTAAAAACCAGAAGAAAATGTATCGACATCAATATCAATAATGGTACAAAAATATGGGACAAAGGGTGTATGATGATATTTAACTCGGGATCAAGTTTCTACAAGGCAAGCTAAATAATAAACACATATCTGACATTTCAACCTCGGTACCATCCATGAGTTTTAAATATACAGAGGGGCTACACAAATGATGAGTTCTCGATTCGGAAGTTTTTACTGAGCTTTTTAGACAACTATATATTTATTCAAAAATTAAGACAAGCAATTGGAACTGTAATCCAACACTTCATTCACAGGCCTTCCTTCCACCCCCAGCTTGCTGCAACATCGGCAAATGGACTCTCCAGGACCAAATCAGAAACTCCCCCTCAGGCTCGGCAACACAGGGACGAACATAGTACCGGTTTGATCTTATTTTGGACCCCCACCCCTAATCACAAGTCCAGATGCATGCTTGATTTGATCCCGAATGCACAGCTGACCAATCACAATATCCAATGTTTGCCATCGACTTGCGCAACTTGTAATAACAATAATGATAAGTAACAGCAGGATTACCTCTAGGATACGCAGCATAACAGAATTCACCAATCCTTCGCTATGAACCACCACGGTTCTGATTCATGTCAGCCTGACCGCCGGCATCAGGTGCTCCCATGGGCTGCTGATACTGAGGTGGCAATGATGCTGGTGGTGCTCCTGCCTGGGAGTAGAAGACCTGTGCGCGGGGATCAGCAGCATACTCGGGGTACCCATAGTTTCCCGCCATGGTCGGCGGAGGCTGCGATGCAGGATGGTGGTGGGATTGCATTACATGGTGGTACCCCATTCCAGCATAATTAGGGGTCGTGTTAGGCCCTGGAGCAGCGGCAGCAGGTGCCGCGGTTCGGTACATGCCAGGTTGCTGCAATTCAGGCTTCATATATTGCTGAGGAATCGGCACGGTTGGCTTCGGTACGCTGTCAACAAGTGTCGGAGCAGCCATAGGGGCTACCGCACCAGCAGGAATGGTATACTGCTGAGGTGCATTTGGACGCTGCATAGGGATGTAATACATGCCAGTATTTGGGTCAAATGCAGGCGACTGCTGTTGCTGCGGCGCTTGCTGAGGGACAGTCTGTTGGTAATAAGATTGGATTGGAATGAATGTGCCCGTGGCTGGGTTGTGAATGAAATGCTGATTTCCAGCGGTGACATATTGCTGTGGAGCTGGCTGGTGTGCTTGCTGCGGCTGCGGAGGCTGCTGCTGTGCTTGCTGCTGTAATTGCGGCGGCAATTGCTGCTGTGGCTGCTGCTGTATTTGTTGTGGCAATTGCTGCTGAGCTTGCTGTTGTAACTGCTGCTGCTGCTGTAATTGCTGCTGCTGCTGTAATTGCTGCTGAGGTGGCTGCTGTAACTGCTGTTGTGGCTGCATCTGCGCATAGACATAACCAGGCGGTGGCTGTGCAGCGGCTGCCGATGCGGCAGCATCCGGAGCTGGCGCTGGAGCGCGATAGCTGGCGGCATCAGTTCCCACCGGCATGTCTCGCTTCATCTCATTCCGAGGCGACATATCATTGTAGAACATGGCCCTGAAACATTTCATCAAACATATGACAGGCATAAGTCCTCACGATCATCAAACAAGGCGAGCACTCCGTTAATGGAAAAGTAGGAATTGCTACTTTTCTAATGGCAATCATCAGTTTTTTCTACTTCTAATTTGCAAGATTAATAGTAACTAAGAACAAGGTGAAAATTGCGGCTACCTGTTGTTGGGGTCGGCGGTAGGTGGAACCTCCTGCTTTGGTGGCTGCTGCATCCGACCCCCGTGATCGGACCTGTCATCATCAGAGAAGGCCCTGCTGGGCGGCTCCGATGGCGAGATGCTGCTGGCCGCTTGCATCGCCATGGCGGGGATCGGCACCTGCGGCGGCGGTTGCATATATCCCATCACCGGTGGAGGCAGGCCCTGCTGCTCCGAGATCCCCATCTGGGCAAAGTGATCCTCTACAGAGACCGGCGGCGCCACAGGCTGCCGGTCCTCGGGCCGGACCCGAATCGGCGGCAGATTCGACAGGGACGGCGCCGAGGAGGTGGAGCCGAAGGAGGAGTTCTTGTCCAGCATCGGCGAGTCGGGCACGGACTGCACGTCGTGCTGGTGCCTCGCGGCGGCGGCCGCGGCGGCGAGCTTCTGCTGGTTGACCCGCTGGTCCTCGGCCGGGCCGGAGTTGGGCACCCCGCTGCGGGAGTGCTGCGAGGCGTTGTCGTCCTCGAGGCCGAGGAGGCAGTTGACGGAGGCGGAGTCGGTGGAGATCCCGCGCGGGATGCCGTCGAAGGAGCCGGAGATGGCGCTGTTGAGCGCGTCGACGAACCAGTTCTCGGACTTGGATGAGTCGTCGAGGAGGGAGCCGAGGGAGGAGGAGGACTCGGGCTTGGCGGGGAAGAGGAAGAGGCGGATCCGGGAGGTGCGGGAGGAGGCGCCGCCGGAGGAGGAGGTGGCGGCGACGCGGTCGTACTCGTCGACGAGGTTGTCGAGGTCCTCGTCGGTGGAGACGGAGATGAGCGAGTCGAGGTCCTCGTTGGGGAGCTGGTACTTGAGCGTGAAGGGCTGGCCGGCGAGGAGGGAGCGGGAGAGGCGGCCGTGGACGTCGGCGAGGGAGGCGTTGCGGTCGACGGCCACGATCCGGGTCTCCCCGCCGAGGTAGCAGAGGGACTTGTCCGTGGGCCGCGGCACGATGCGGCCCCCGAAGCTGCACATGAGGCGCAGCCGCCCGCCCCCGCCGCCCGCGGCCGCCGCGGCGGCCGAGGACGGGAAGGGCTCGTCCCACGAGTCCCCGCCGCGGCTGCGCGGGGACGAGTCGGTCGACTCCGGGTAGCCGGCGCCGGCGGCTGGCGGCGCCGAGTCCATGGGGACGGGGGGAGGGGATGGGACGGGGGATCGATGGATCGATCTCCCGGGGGAGGGGCCGAATTTCCGCGGGTTTTGGGTGGGGATTTTGATTGGATTTCGGGGGCTGGATTGGAAGGGGAATTTATCGGAGAGAGGGGAAAGATGGGGAGGGGGGAGTGGGCTCCGCCGCCGGGAAATATCGCTGGTTTTATGGGGAGTTGGCCGCTGCTGCCCTGTGATCTGTTCTGGTCTGGTCTGGTCTGGGTGTACACAGCTGCGGCGCACGGCGGCGGGCGCCTCCGCTCCCTCCTTCTACTGCTGTCACGCCACGCCACGCCACCTAGAAACAACAATGAATGGCTGGTATTGTACCCCAAATTAGTTGTCAACTTTTTTGGGATAAAAGTGGTTTTAGCCTGGATGATGACCTGGAAATCGTGCTTTCTTTATAAAGCGGACGGAAGCCTTTTTCGTGATGATGCCCTGGCGGTTGTTGGGCGATATTGTAACACTTAATTTTGAGTAATGCAGAAATAAAATCGCAAAAAGAAAAACGTTTACAAACGCTAAGAGGAGACGGGGCAACGAGGAAGAGGATATTTGAGTTTACAAACGCTAACATTTTGTGAAAACCTATGGAGACATCTTTTCATGCTTGTCCATAGGAGAAAATCGTTGGCACCACAAAGAAACCCTCGCGGCAATGTCGGATGATATCATGGGTATGACACATGTGAGAGTTCAGCACAACATCGTAAACATGCCTTCTAGGGATTCTAGATGACCGTTGTCATGCCCACCTGTCAAATACAAATTGGTATCCCGCTGGCACTGGGGTGGGGCGTGGGAGGGGGTACATTTGTACTTTCAGCTCATCCTAGGTGAATACAGCTGTGACACACGGCGGCGGGCGCCTCAGCTCCCTCATTCCACTTTTTTCTTTTCTTGTCACGCCATGCCACTGAAGGAAATATGCCCTAAAGGCAATAATAAAGTTATTATTTATTTCCTTGTATATCATGATAAATGTTTATTATTCATGCTAGAATTGTATTAACCGGAAACATAATACATGTGTGAATACATAGACAAACAGAGTGTCACTAGTATGCCTCTACTTGACTAGCTCGTTGATCAAAGATGGTTATGTTTCCTAACCATAGACATGAGTTGTTATTTGGTTAACGGGATCACATCATTAGGAGAATGATGTGATTGACTTGACCCATTCCATTAGCTTAGCACTTGATCGTTTGTTTGTTGCTATTGCTTTCTTCATAACTTATATATGTTCCTACGACTATGAGATAATGCAACTCCCATTTACCGGAGGAACACTTTGTGTGCTACCAAACGTCACAACGTAACTGGGTGATTATAACGGTGCTCTACAGGTGTCTCCGAAGGTATTTGTTGGGTTAGCCTATTTCGAGATTAGGATTTGTCACTCCGATTGTCCGAGAGGTATCTCTGGGCCCTCTCGGTAATGCACATCACTCAAGCCTTGCAAGCATTGCAACTAATAAGTTAGTTGCGGGATGATGTATTACAGAGCGAGTAAAGAGACTTGCCGGTAACGAGATTGAACTAGGTATTGACATATCGACGATCAAATCTCGAGCAAGTAACATACCGATGACAAAGGGAACAACGTATGTTGTTATGCGGTCTGACCGATAAAGATCTTCGTAGAATATGTAGGAGCCAATATGAGCATCCAGGTTCCGCTATTGGTTATTGACCGGAGACGTGTCTCGGTCATGTCTACATAGTTCTCGAACCCGTAGGGTCCGCACGCTTAAAGTTCGGTGACGATCGTAATTAGGGGTTTTGTGTTTTGATGTACCGAAGGTTGTTCGGAGTCCCGGATATGATCACAGACATGACGAGGAGTCTCGAAATGGTCGAGACATAAAGATTGATATATTGGAAGCCTATATTTGGATATCGAAAACGTTCCGGGTGAAATCGGGATTTTACCGGAGTACCGGGGGGTTACCGGAACCCCCCCGGGGGTTAATGGGCCTACATGGGCCATAAGGGAGAAGAGGAGGGCCGGCCAGGGAAGGCCGCGCTCCCCCTCTCCCCCTAGTCCGAATAGGACATGGAAGTGGGGGGCGGCGCCCCCCTTTCCTCTTTCTCCTTCCCCTTCCTTTTCCAACAAGGCAAGAGGGGGGAGTCCTACTCCCGGTGGGAGTAGGACTCCTCCAGGCGCACCCCTTGGGCCGGCCGCACCTCCCCCTCTCCCTCCTTTATATACGGGGGCAAGGGGCACCCCATGACACACAACTTGATCTTCGTGATCGTTCCTTAGCCGTGTGCGGTGCCCCCTTCCACCATATTCCACCTCGGTCATATCGTAGCGGTGCTTAGGCGAAGCCCTGCGTCGGTAGAACATCATCACCGTCATCACGCCGTCGTGCTGACGAAACTCTCCCTCAACACTCGGCTGGATCGAAGCTCGAGGGACGTCACCGAGTTGAACGTGTGCAGAACTCGGAGGTGCCGTATGTTCGGTACTTGGATCGGTCGGATCGGGAAGATGTACGACTACTTCCTCTATGTTGTGTCAACGCTTCCGTTGCCGGTCTACGAGGGTACGTAGACAAACACTCTCCTCTCTCGTTGCTATGCATCACCATGATCTTGCGTGTGTGTGCGTAGGAAATTTTTGAAATTACTACGTTCCCCAACAGTGGCATCCGAGCCTAGGTTTTATGCGTTGATGTTGTGCACGAGTAGAACACAAGTGAGTTGTGGGCGATATAAGTCATACTGCTTACCAGCATGTCATACTTTGGTTCGGCGGTATTATTGCATGAAGCGGCCCGGACCAACATTACGCGTACGCTTACACGAGACTGGTTCTACCGACGTGCTTTGCACACAGGTGGCTGGCGGGTGTCAGTTTCTCCAACTTTAGTTGAACCAAGTGTGGCTACGCCCGGTCCTTGCGAAGGTTAAAATAGCACCAACTTGACAAATTATCGTTATGGTTTTGATGCGTATGTAAGTATGGTTCTTGCTAAGCCCGTAGCAGCCACATAAAACTTGCAACAACAAAGTAGAGGACGTCTAACTCGTTTTTGCAGGGCATGTTGTGATGTGATATGGTCAAGACATGATGCTAAATTTTATTGTATGAGATGATCATGTTTTGTAACCGAGTTATCGGCAACTGGCAGGAGCCATATGGTTGTCACTTTATTGTATGCAATGCAACTACGTTGTAATGCTTTACTTTATCACTAAACGGTAGCGATAGTCGTGGAAGCATAAGATTGCGAGATGACAACGATGCTACGATGATGATCAAGGTGTCGCGCCGGTGACGATGGTGATCATGACGGTACTTCGGAGATGGAGATCACAAGTACAAGAAGATGATGGCCATATCATATCACTTATATTGATTGCATGTGATGTTTATCTTTTATGCATCTTATCTTGCTTTGATTGACGGTAGCATTATAAGATGATCTCTCACTAATTATCAAGAAGTGTTCTCCCTGAGTATGCACCGTTGCTAAAGTTCTTCGTGCTGAGACACCACGTGATGATCGAGTGTGATAGGCTCTACGTTCAAATACAACGGGTGCAAAACAGTTTTTTTAGATGAAAGGCATAAAGCCCGACTTCAAATTAATGAAGCCATCAACCGGCTAGGATACATGGTGCTGATTATTACAAGGCAAAGCTTGGCGAAAAACTGAAAGATTACAAGTGAGATCACACTTCGACAGACCAAAGTGCAAACTTGCCAGTACAAAGCAAACAAGACCAAGCCGCCGGAGGTACTTCGCAGACCAGAACAACGAGTACAGAGACATCCACGGGGCACCGAGCAAGCAGTGTAGAGGAGGATCGTGCCTGCAGGGAGGAAAACATTGGATGTGCCACAACCCGGACGTGCAAATGCTAGAGAGGTGACCCAATCTCCTCTACATCCAAGCTGTGCCACAACACGGGGATGCCGTAAACTGGCTAGCGGAGCACGAGCGCGGCAGGGCAGCAACCACTGAAGGATAGCAGGGCACAGCACCTCATCTCCACCACCGCCGGAAACCCGAGCAAGCACTGCACCGTAGCCGCCACCAACCAAGAACAGCAAGCACCCAACCCAACCCCTACCCCTAGCCGACGCCTCCAAGGAGGACCACGACGATGAAGCGCCGTCGACGGCCGGCCAAAGCCTAGATTTTCATCTGGGGAAAACAGGGGAGGGGGAGGTGGAGGGAGGGAAACTCAACGCGCCCTCAGGAGGGGATTCAGAGCCAATGCACCGCCGTCGCCGAGGTCGATGCAGAATCGACCAGGGGATTCCCCCGTTCCAAGCTTCCTCCACCACACCTCAGGGCCAGATCTAGCAGCACGGACGCGCTGAATCCAGACCGGTGAGGGGATGCAGAGCAGACGGAAGGGGCCGGAGATCCGATCTGGCGGAGCCACCGAAGCAGCCCGCAGCAACGAGGCACCTCCGCCGTCCAACCGCCGCCCGCACGGCCGGAGGGACGGCCAGCACCCGCAGCGCCCTCCACCGGAGAGAGCGGCGCCGCCCACCAGATTCAGGGCCACCGCCCCGGCAACCAGAGCTCCCTGCACGGATGCAGGGCAGCAGGGCCTCGCCACCACCTTCACGGGGGCCGCACGGCGGCCGGCGGCGCCCTCAGGTGGCAGCGGGGAAGGGGAGGCGAACGAGAGAGGGGGCTCGAGAGGCTAAGGTTTGGTCGCCCCCGAGTCGCCCACTCAGGGCGATGCGAGAGCCGGGGGGGGGCAGGATGGTGCAAAACAGTTGTACATGCGGAATACTCAGGTTAAACTTGACGAGCCTAGCATATAACAGATATGGCCTCGGAACACGGAGACCGAAAGGTCGAGCGTGAATCATATAGTAGATATGATCAACATAGTGATGTTCACCATTGAAACTACTCCATCTCACGTGATGATCGGACATGGTTTAGTTGATTTGGATCACGTGATCACTTAGATGATTAGAGGGATATCTATCTAAGTGGGAGTTCTTAAGTAATTTGATTAATTGAACTTTAATTTATCATGAACTTAGCCCTGGTAGTATTAGCATATCTATGTTGTAGATCAATACCTTGCGATGTTACTCCTCGTTTTATTTTTATATGTTCCTAGAGAAAACTAAGTTGAAAAATGTTAGTAGCAATGATACGGATTGGATCCATGATCTGAGGTTTATCCTCATTGCTGCACAGAAGAATTATGTCCTTGATGCACCGCTAGGTGACAGACATATTGCAGGAGCAGATGCAGACGCTATGAACGTTTGGCTAGCTCAATATGTTGACTACTTGATAGTTTAGTGCACCATGCTTAACGGCTTAGAATCGGGACTTCAAAGACATTTTGAACGTCATGGACCATATGAGATGTTCCAGGAGTTGAAGTTAATATTTCAAGCAAATACCCGAGTTGAGAGATATGAAATCTGCAACAAGTTCTATAGCTAAAAGATGGAGGAGAATAGCTCAAGCAGTGATCATGTGCTCAGATTGTCTGGGTACTACAATCGCTTGAATCAAGTGTGAGTTAATCTTTCAGATAAGATAGTGATTGACAGAATTCTCTAGTCACCATCCAGAAGGTTTTGTCAATCCTAAAGGTTTTAACAAAATATGCAAGCTCCAGCGATCCATCTATGGACTGGTGCAAGCATCTCGGAGTTGGAATATATGCTTTGATAAGTTGATCAAAGCATATAGTTTTATACAGACTTGCGGTGAAGCCTGTATTTACAAGAAAGTGAGTGGGAGCACTACAGCATTTCTGATAAGTATATGTGAATGACATATTGTTGATCGGAAATAATGTAGAATTATTCTGCAAAGCATAAAGGAGTGTTTGAAAGGAGTTTTTCAAAAAAAGACCTCAGTGAAGCTGCTTACATATTGAGCATCAAGATCTATAGAGATAGATCAAGACGCTTAATAAGTTTTTTAAATGAGGTGTCGTATGTTCTGCACACGTCGTATGTTCGGTACTTGGATCGGTCGGATTGGGAAGATGTACGACTACTTCCTCTACATTGTGTCAACGCTTCCATTGCCGGTCTACGGGGGTACGTAGACAAACACTCTCCTGTCTCGTTGCTATGCATCACCATGATCTTGCGTGTGTGTAGGAAATTTTTGAAATTACTATGTTCCCCAACATCCACCTAGTAGAAAGAAACTGACGCTCCGCCACTCGTTTGACAGACAGCATAACAAGTATAGTTGGTTCTTAGTGATTTACTTTTGGGATGCTCATGAAGACCATTTTAAGTGTGAGACCCCAAAATTCACTTGGCTCACAAGCCCATATTTGCTGGCTTTCTTTTAGGGTGAACCTAATAATGGTTTCATCAAAATCCAAATGCATTTGTTTGGTGGGCCTTCTAAGTATAGGGACCGGGAACTAGTGAAATTGTTTCTCTTTTCTTTAAATAATAGTGAAACAACAATGAATGGCTTGTATTGTATAAGAGCCCCGTCTTGCATCAACGCCCACAAATTAGTTGTTAACTCTTTTGGGATAAAAGTGGTTTTAGCCTGGATGATGACTTGGAAATCGTGCTTTATTTATAAAGCGGACGGAAGCCTTTTTCGTGATGATGCCCTGGCGGTTGTTGGGCGATATTGTAACACTTAATTTTGAGTAAAGCATAAATAAAATCGCAAAAAGAAAAACGTTTACAAACGCTAAGAGGAGACGGGGCAACGAGGAAGAGGATATTGGCGTTTACAAACGCTAACATTTTGTGAAAACCTATGCAGACATCTTTTCATGCTTGGTCCATAGGAGAAAATCGTTGGCACCATAGAGAAACCCTCGCGGCAATGTCGGATGATATCATGGGTATGACACATGTGAGAGTTCAGCACAACATCGTAAACGTGCCTTCTAGGGATTCTATATGACCGCTGTCATGCCCACCTGCCAAATACAAATTGGTATCCCACTGGCACTATGGGGGGGGGGGCGTGGGAGGGGGTACAGTTGTACTTTCAGCTTAGCCTAGGTGTATACAGGTGCGACACATGGCAGCGGGCGCCTCCGCTCCCTCGTTCCACTTTTTTCTTTTTCTTGTCACACCACGCCACCTAGTAGAAAGAAATTGTCGGTCCGCCACTCGTGTGACAGAAAGCAAAACAAGTATAGTTGGTTCTTAGTGATTTACTTTTGGGATGCTGATGAAGATCATTTTAAGTGTGAGACCCCAAAATTCACTTGGCTCACAAGCCCGTATTTGTTGGCTTTCTTTTAGGGTGAACCTAATAATGGTTTCATCAAAATCCAAATGCATTTGTTTGGTGGGCCTTCTGGGTATAGGGACCGGGAACTAGTGAAATTGTTTCTCTTTTCTTTAAATAATAGTGAAACAACAATGAATGGCTTGTATTGTACAAGAGCCCCGTCTTGCATCAACGCCCCCGAATTAGTTGTTAACTTTTTTGGATAAAAGTAGTTTTTGCCTGGATGATGTCTTGGAAATCGTGCTTTATTTATAAAGCGGACGGAAGCCTTTTTCGTGATGATGCCCTGGCGGTTGTTGGGCGATATTGTAACACTTTATTTTGAGTAATGCCAAAATAAAATCGCAAAAATAAAAACGTTTACAAATGCTAAGAGGAGACGGGGCAACGAGGAAGAGAATATTGGCGTTTACAAACGCTAACATTTTGTGAAAACCTATGAGACATCTTTTCATGCTTGGTCCATAGGAGAAAATCGTTGGCACAACAAAGAAACCCTCGCGGCAATGTCGGATGATATCATGGGTATGACACATGTGAGAGTTCAGCACAACATCGTAAACGTGCCTTCTAGGGATTCTAGATGACCGTTGTCATGCCCACCTGCCAAATACAAATTGGTATCCCACTGGCACTGGGGTGGGGCGTGGGAGGGGGTACATTTGTACTTTCAGCTCATCCTAGGTGTATACAGCTGCGACACACGGCGACAGGCGCCTCAGCTCCCTCATTCCACTTTTTTCTTTTCTTGTCACGCCACGCCACCTAGTAGAAAGAAACTGACGCTCCGCCACTCGTGTGACAGAAAGCAAAACAAGTATAGTTGGTTCTTAGTGATTTACTTTTGCGATGCTGATGAAGACCATTTTAAGTGTGAGACCCCAAAATTCACTTGGCTCACAAGCCCGTATTTGCTGGCTTTCTTTTAGGGTGAACCTAATAATGGTTTCATCAAAATCCAAATGCATTTGTTTGGTGGGCCTTTTGGGTATAGGGACCGGGAACTAGTGAAATTGTTTCTCTTTTCTTTAAATAATAGTGAAACAACAATGAATGGCTTGTATTGTACAAGAGCTCCGTCTTGCATCAACGCCCCCAAATTAGTTGCTAACTTTTTTGGGATAAAAGTGGTTTTAGCCTGGATGATGACTTGGAAATCGTGCTTTATTTATAAAGCGGACGGAAGCCTTTTTGGTGATGATGACCTGGCGGTTGTTGGACGATATTCTAACACTTAATTTTGAGTAATGCAAAAAAATCGCAAAAAAAGTTCACAAATGCTAAGAGGAGAGAGGGCAACGAGGAAGATGATATTTGCGTTTACAAATGCTGACATTTGTGAAAACCTATGGAGACATCTTTCCATGCTTGGTCCATAGGAGAAAATCGTCGACACCTGATACGTCTCCAACGTATCTATAATTTTTGATTGCTCCACTCTATTATATTATCTATTTTGCATGTTAATGCACTTATTTTTACACTTTTGTATTACTTTTTGGACTAACCTAATAACTGGAGGCCCAGCCCAAATTACTTTTTTTTGCCTATTTTAGTGTTTTGCCGAAAAGGAATATCAAACGGAGTCCAAACGGAATGAAACCTTAGGGAGCGTAATTTTTGGAAAAAACGTGATCCGGTAGACTTGGAGTGGACGTCAAGCAATCAACGAGGCGGCCACGAGGCAGGGGGCGCGCCCCTCGTTGCTTCACCGACGCACTTCTTCCTCCTATATATATCCACGTACCCCGCAAACATCCAGGAGCACCACGGAACCCTATTTCCACCGTCACAACCTTCTGTACCCAAGAGATCCCATCTTGGGGCCTTTTCCGGAGCTCCGCCGGAGGGGGCATGCATTGATCATGGAGGGCCTCTACATCAACTCCATGGCCTCTCCGATGATTTGTGAGTAGTTTACTTCAGACCTTCGGGTCCTTAGCTAGTAGCTAGATGGTTTCTTCTCTCTCTTTGGATCTCAATATAAAGTTCTCCTCAATTCTCTTCGAGATCTATTCGATGTAACCTTCTTTTGCAGTGTGTTTGTCGAGATCCGATGAATTGTGGGTTTATGATCAAGTTTATCTATGAACAATATTTGAATCTTCTCTGAATTCTTTTATGTATGATTGGCTTATCTTTGCAAATCTCTTCGAATTATCAGTTTGGTTTGGCCTACTAGATTGATCTTTCTTGTAATGCGAGAAGTGCTTAGCTTTGGGTACAATCTTGCGATGCTCGATCCCAGTGACAGAAAGGGAAACGACACATATTGTATTGTTGCCATCGAGGATAACAAGATGAGGTTTACATCATATTGCATGAGTTTATCCCTCTACATCATGTCATCTTGCTTAAGGTGTTACTCTGTTCTTATGAACTTAATACTCTAGATGCATGCTGGATAGCGGTCGATGTGTGGAGTAATAGTAGTAGATGCATAATCGTTTCGATCTACCTGTCACGGACGTGATGCCTATATACATGATCATGCCTAGATATTCTCATAATTATTCGCTTTTCTATCAATTGCTCGACAGTAATTTGTTCACCCACCGTAATACTTATGCTATCTTGAGAGAAGCCACTAGTGAAACCTATGGCCCCCGGGTCTATTCTCCATCATACCAGTTTCCCATCTATTTTATTTTGCAATCTTTACTTTCAATCTATATCATAAAAATACCAAAAAATATTTATCTTATTATTATCAACTCTATCAAATCTCACTCTTGCAAGTGGCCGTGAAGGGATTGACAACCCCTTTATCGTGTTGGTTGCGATGTTCTTATTTGTTTGTGCAGGTAAGTGGTGACTCGCGCGTGGTCTCCTACTGGATTGATACCTTGGTTCTCAAAAACTGAGGGAAATACTTATGCTGCTTTACTGCATCACCCTTTCCTCTTCAAGAGAAAACCAACGCAGTGCTCAAGAGGTAGCAAGAAGGATTTCTGGCACCGTTGCCAGGGAGATCTATGCCAAGTTAAGACATACCAAGTACCCGTCACAACCCTTATCCTTCGCATTACATTATTTGCCATTTGCCTCTCGTTTTCCTCTCCCCCACTTCACCCTTGCCATTTTATTCGCCCTTTTTCCATTCGCCTTCTTCCCGTATGTATCTTTCTTTGTGTTTCCTTGTGCCTTCTATTTGCTTGCATCTTTGCTTGCTAAAAATCTATTGATATGGATCCACTTAAAGTGTTCTACTTGGATCATCTTCGATCCTTATGCGCTCGTGCTGAAACCCCAACTAGCCTAGTTGATGGGAAATCTTTAGATGAGCATGCTCATTTTGTGCGTCACCGTTTGTCTGAAAAAGGGAGACTCTTATGGGATCAAATAAACATATTGCTATGTTATGCTTGGAATCTTTGTGAAATTTGTGATTTTACTTGTTGCTCTAAGAACCCTAAAAAACACCTCCCCTACCTATGTGAGTTTAATGATAATGAAATCTTATCTTCTTATGCAAAGGGTGTTTATAGTTACTACGATATCCAACAAATTGAAGAATTTATTGCTTTTAAGGGTGCTTATGAAGTTGCTTCTTTGATTGAAAAGTATGATATTACTCTCTAGGAATCTGAAAATTTTGACATACTTAAATATTTCTATGAAAACTATGCTCATAATGTCCATGTCAAAGAATTTATTGAAAGAATGGCCGTTGCTTCGGAAGAAAATAATGATATGAATGAATATATAGACAATTATGATTCCGATGATTTGATTGAAATATCCCTTGATGAACATGATGCTTGCTATTCTTGTGGCCATGATGCCAATATTTATGAAGATGAATTTGCTATAGTTCCTTATGTTAAACATGAGATCGTTGCTATTGCACCCATACTTGATAGCTCCTTCGATGAAAACCATTATTGCAATGATGTTATTATAAATTCTCTTAATCTCAATTGGTGTTAATGATATGCAAAACCTCAAGCTTGGGGATGCTAGTTTTGCTATAACTACTATTTGTTGCAATGATCATGATTGGGGTGATTCTTCTTTTGATCTTGAAAATTTATTTAAGCCCCATGATGAATATGAGATTGATAATAGTATTTGCAATATTATTGAAAGTGGGTTTGGAAGAGTGTCAACTTTAGATCCCACATATTTGGAGCATGTTCAATCTTATGATTTTTTTTATAAAAGTGGGTTTGGAGAGGTCATGACTTTAGTTAATGTTAATCCCACTATTTTGGAAGAGTGTCAACCTTGCATACATGTGGATCGTGTTAAGAATATGTTTTGTGATAGCTATATTGTTGAATTTGATTATAATCCTACGTGTAATTATTATGAGAGAGGAAAATATGGTGGTAGAAATTTTCATGTTACTAAATTACCTCTCGTTATGTTGAGATTGCTATTGTTTCTTTCCGCTTCCTTGCATATCCTAGTTTTTGCTTCCTATGATAATTTGTTTGCTTATAAGATTCCTATGCATAGGAAGTATGTTAGACTTAGATGTGTTTGTCATGTGTTTTATGATGCTCTCTTTGTGCTTCAATTCTTGTCTTTCATGTGAGCATCGTTGAAATCTTTTGCCTAGCTAAAAGGCTTTAAAGAAAAGCGCTTGTTGGGAGACAACCCAATATTTTTCCTTGCTGTTATTCAACAAATAATTTATCTAGCCTCTGTTTTGGTTGTGTTTTTTCTGTTTAATTAGTGTTTTTGCCAAGTAGAACCGCTGGGAAGACTTGGGGAAAGGCTTTTTAATCTTGCTGTAAAAAACAGAAACTTTAGCGCTCACGAGAATTGCTGCCATTTTTTATTGGAGAGTGCTATTTAGTTAATTCTTTTTGCAGATGATGATAAATTCCTCATGTCCAGCAAGTTATTTTAGAATTTTTGGGGTTCCAGAAGTTTGCGTTAGCTACAGATTACTACAGACTGTTTTGTTTTTGATAGATTCTGTTTTTTGTGTGTTGTTTGCTTATTTTGATGAATCTATGGCTGGTAATAGAGTTTATAAACCATAGAGAAGTTGGAATACATTAGGTTTAACACCAATATAAATAAAGAATGAGTTCATTACAGTACCTTGAAGTGGTTTTTTATCTTCTTTCGCTAACGGAGCTCATGAAGATTTTCTTTTAAGTTTTGTGTTGTGAAGTTTTCAAGTTTTGGGTAAAGATTTGATGAATTATGGAACAAGGAGTGGCAAGATCCTAAGCTTGGGATGCCCATGGAACCCCAAGGCAAATCCAAGGACACCAAAAATCCTAAGCTTGGGGATGCCCCGGAATTCATCCCCTCTTTTGTCTTCGTTCATCGGTAACTTTACTTGGAGCTATATTTTTATTCGCCACATGATATGTGTTTTGCTTGGAGTGTCTTGTATGATTTGAGTCTTTGATTTTTAGTTTACCACAATCATCCTTGCTGTACACACCTTTTGAGAGAGACGCACATGAATTGGAATTTATTGGAATACTCTATGTGCTTCACTTATATCTTTTGAGCTTTATAGTTTTTGCTCTAGTGCTTCACTTATACCTTTTAGAGAACGGCGGTGGTTTTATTTTATAGAAATAATTGATCTCTCATGCTTCACTTATATTATTTTGAGAGTCCTTTAGAACAACATGGCAATAATAAAAACTTTCATATAAGTGCATTGAATACTAAGAGAAGTTTGATACTTGATGATTGTTTTGAGATATGGAGATGGTTATACTAGAGTCATGCTAGTTGAGTAGTTGTGAATTTGAGAAATACTTGTGTTGAAGTTTGTGATTCCCATAGCATGCACGTATGGTGAACCGTTATGTGATGAAGTCGGAGCATGATTTATTT
The DNA here is from genome assembly GCF_002162155.2 of Triticum dicoccoides. Classification (NCBI taxonomy): domain Eukaryota; kingdom Viridiplantae; phylum Streptophyta; class Magnoliopsida; order Poales; family Poaceae; genus Triticum; species Triticum dicoccoides. The sequence continues at coordinate 27,759,030 of NC_041384.1, forward strand.
ATTGATTGCCTTCCTTATGAGTGGCGGTCGGGGACGAGCGATGGTCTTTTCCTACCAATCTATCCCCCTAGGAGCATGCGCGTAGTGCTTTGTTTCGATAACTAATAGATTTTTGCAATAGTATGTGAGTTCTTTATGACTAATGTTGAGTCCATGGATTATACGCACCCTCATCCTTCCACCATTGCTAGCCTCTCTAATACCGCGTAACTTTTGCCGGTACCATAAACCCACCATATACCTTCCTCAAAATAGTCACCATACCTACCTATTATGGCATTTCCATAGCCATTCCGAGATATATTGCCATGCAACTTTCCACCGTTCCGTTGTTATGACATGCTTCATCACTGTCATATTGTTTTGCATGATCATGTTGTTGACATCGTATTTGTGGCAAAGCCACCGTTCATAATTTTTTCATACATGTCACTCTTGATTCATTGCATATCCCGGTACACCGCCGGAGGCATTCACATAGAGTCATATTTTGTTTTAAGTATTGAGTTGTAATTCTTGAGTTGTAAGTAAAAATAAGTGTGATGATCATCAGTATTAAATCATTGTCCCGGTGAGGAAAGGATGATGGAGACTATGATTCCCCCACAAGTCGGGATGAGACTCCAGACGAAAAATTGAAAAAAAGGAGAAAAAAAGAAAAGAGGCAAAAAAAGAAGTCCCAAATAAAAAAAATGAGAGAAAAAGAGAGAAGGGACAATGTTACTATCCTTTTTCCACACTTGTGCTTCAAAGTAGGACCATGATCTTGATGATAGAGAGTCTCTTATGTTGTCACTTTCGTAAACTAGTGAGAATTTTACATTATAGAACTTGGCATGTATATTCCAATGATGGGCTTCCTTAAATTTCCCTAGGTCTTCGTGAGCAAGCAAGTTGGATGCACGCCCACTTAGTTTCTTTTGTTGAGTTTTCATACACTTATAGCTCTAGTGCATCCGTTGCATGGCAATCCCTACTCACTCACATTGATATCTATTAATGGACATCTCCATAGCCCGTTGATATGCCTAACTGATGTGAGACTATCTTCTCCCTTTTTGTCTTCTCCACAACCACCATTCTATTCCACCATAGTGCTATATCCATGGCTCACGCTCATATATTCGTGAAGATTGAAAAAGTTTGAGAACATCAAAAGTATGAAACAATTGCTTGGCTTATCATTGGGGTTGTGCATGATTTAATATTTTATGTGATGAAGATAGAACATAGCCAGACTATATGATTTTGTAGGGATAACTTTCTTTGGCCATGTTATTTTGAGAAGACATGATTGTTTAGTTACTATGCTTGAAGTATTATTATTTCTATGTTAAAATTAAACTTTTATCTTGAATCTTTCGGATCTGAACACCCATGCCACAACAAAGAAAAATTACATTGGGAAATATGTTAGGAAGTATTCCACATCAAAAAATTTGTTTTTATCATTTACCTACTCGAGGACGAGCAGGAATTAAGCTTGGGGATGCTTGATACGTATCCAACGTATCTATAATTTTTGATTGCTCCATGCTATTATATTATCTATTTTGGATGGTAATGCGCTTACTTTTACACTTTTATATTATTTTTGGGACTAACCTATTAACCGGAGGCCCAGCCCAAATTGCTGTTTTTTTGCCTATTTTAGTATTTCGCCGAAAAGGAATATCAAACGGAGTCCAACCGGAATGAAACCTTCGGGAGCGTGATTTTTGGAACAAACGTGATCCGGGAGACTTGGAGTGGACGTCAAGCAATCAACGAGGCGCCCATGAGGCAGGGGGCGCGCCCACCCCCTGGGCACGCCCTCCACCCTTGTGGGCCCCTTGTTGCTCCATCGACGTACTTCTTCCTCCTATATATATCCACATACCCCGCAAACATCCACGAGCACCACGAAACCCTATTACTTCTTCCTCCTATATATATCCACGTATCCCGCAAACATCCAGGAGCACCACGAAACCCTATTTCCACCGCGGCAACCTTCTGTACCCAAGAGATCCCATCTTCGGGTCTTTTCCGGAGCTCCGTCGGAGGGGGCATTGATCACAGAGGGCCTCTACATCAACTCCATGGCCTCTCCAATGATGTGTGAGTAGTTTACTTCAGACCTTCGGGTCCATAGCTAGTAGCTAGATGGCTTCTTCTCTCTCTTTGGATCTCAATACAAAGTTCTCCTCGATTCTCTTGGAGATCTATTCAATGTAACCTTCTTTTGCGGTGTGTTTGTCGAGATCCGATGAGTTGTGGGTTTATGATCAAGTTTATCTGTGAACAATATTTGAATCTTCTCTGAATTCTTTTATGTATGATTGGCTTATCTTTGCAAATCTCTTCGAATTATTAGTTTGGTTTGGCCTACTAGATTGATCTTTCTTGTAATGGGGGAAGTGCTTAGCTTTGGGTTCAATCTTGCGGTGCTCGATCCCAGTGACAGAAAGGGAAACGACACGTATTGTATTGTTGCCATCGAGGATAACAAGATGGGGTTTACATCATATTGCATGAGTTTATTCCTCTACATCATGTCATCTTGCTTAAGGCGTTACTCTATTCCTATGAACTTAATACTCTAGATGCATACTGGATAGCGGTCGATGTGTGGAGTAATAGTAGTAGATGCAGAATCGTTTCGGTCTACTTGTCACGGACATGATGCCTATATACATGATCATGCCTAGATATTCTCATAATTATTCGCTTTTCTATCAATTGCTCGACAGTAATTTGTTCACCCACCGTAATACTTATGCTATCTTGAGAGAAGCCACTAGTGAAACCTATGGCCCCCGGGTCTATTCTCCATCATACCAGTTTCCCATCTATTTTATTTTGCAATCTTTACTTTCAATCTATATCATAAAAATACAAAAAATATTTATCTTATTATTATCATCTCTATCAGATCTCACTCTTGCAAGTGGCCGTGAAGGGACTGACAACCCCTTTATCGCATTGGTTGCGAGGTTCTTATTTGTTTGTGTAGGTACAAGGTGACTCGCGCATGGTCTCCTACTGGATTGATACCTTGGTTCTCAAAAACTGAGGGAAATACTTACACTGCTTTACTGCATCACTCTTTTCTCTTCAAGGGAAAACCAACGTAGTTCTCAAGAGGTAGCAACATCGCAGGGAAACCCTCGCGGCAATGTCGGATGATATCATGGGTATGGCGCATGTGAGAGTTCAGCACAACATTGTAAACATGCCTTCTAGAGATTCTAGAGGACCGTTATGATGCCCACCTGCCAAATACAAATTGGTATCCTGCTGGAACTGGGGTGGGTGTGGGAGGGGGTACAATTGTACTTTCAGCTCGTCCTAGGTGTATACAGCTGCAGCACACGGCCACGGGCGCCTCCGCTCCCTCGTTCCACTTTTTTCTTTTCTTGTCACGCCACACCACACCATGCCACCTAGTAGAGAAACAAATTGTCGCTCCGCCACTCGTGTGACAGAAAGCAAAACAAGTATAGTTAGTTGTTAGTGATTTATTTTTGGGATGCTGATGAAGAAAATTTTTAGTGTGAGAGCCCAAAATTCACTTGGCTCACAAACCCATATTTGCTGGTTTTCTAGAGTGAATCGAATAACGGCTTCCTCAAAATCCATATGCATGTGTTTGGTGCGCGTTTTAAGTATAGGTACCAGGAACTAGTGAAATTGTTTCTCTTTTCTTTAAATAATAATGAAACAAGAATGAATGGCTTGTATCCTACAAGAGCTCCGTCTTGCATCGAAGCCCCCAAATTAGTTGTTAATTTTTTGAGATAAAAGCATTTTTAGCCCAGATGATGACTTGGAAATTGTGCATTATTTATAAAGCGGATGGAAGCCTTTTTCGTGACGATGTCCTGACCATTGTTGGGCGATATTCTAACACTTAATTTTGAGTAATGCAAAAATAAAATCACAAAAATATGTACAAACGCTAAGAGGAGAGGGGACAACGAGGAAGAGGATATTTGCGTTTACAAACGCTAACATTTTTGAAAGCCTATGAAGACATCTTTCTATGCTTGGTCCATAGGAGAAAATCGTCGAAACCACAAAATAACCCTCGCGGAAATGTCAGATGATAGCATTGGTATGGCACATGTGAGAGTTCAGCACAACATAGTAAACATGCCTTCTAGAGATTTTAGACGACCGTTGTGATGCCCAGCTGCCAAATAGAAATTGGTATCCCGCTGGCACTGGGTGGGGGTGTGGGAGGGGGTACAGTTGTACTTTTTGCTCAAATAAATATGTGCATTTAATCTGGATTTGAAAATTATATCAAAATAGTTCCGGTCGTTAGAACTCCCGACACTGGTAGAAAAAGGGCCTGTTGTCCTGGTTCGTAAGGGCCTTTTGTCCCAGTTCTGGAACCGGGACTAAAGGGTCGGTACTAATGCCCTGTCCCTTTAGTCCCGGTTCAATCCAGAACCGGGACAGATGGGCCTCCACGTGGCCTGTGCGCGGAGCCCAGGTAGGAGACCCTTTGGTCCCGGTTGGTGGCACCAACCGGGACCAATAGGCATCCACGCGTCAGCATTTCTATGGCTGGGGTTTTTGTTTTTTTTGAAAGGGGGGGGGTTGGGGGGTTAATTTAGGTGTTTCATATATTGTGTTAGCTAGCTATAATTAATAGAGAGAAGTGTCCTCTCTTATGTCCGTGCTTGATCGACGCTACGTACTATACATACGTATAGAGAGGACTAGACACGCTAGCTAGCTAGTAAGCAAACGAAGAAAACAGAAGATCGTCATGAACATATATGCATACAGAGAGAAGTGATATCGACCACCTCTCCTTCTCCGAGAGATTGGTCGAACAACAAGTTCTCGTATATCTATCCGACACTAGCGGCTTTTCTTCCCGAACGCCAAACAGAGCATCAGGGGCTACTGTCTATGCGGTACTATTATTTACACTTTCTTTACTTACCTCAAAGCCTGTCAAAAGGCTAGTACAAGCTTCAGTCAGCCCATTTTTTGCGGACTGAACCTTCTGGACCACCGCACTCATAATAGCGCGGTGCTCCTCGTCAATGGAGGCGCCTTGGAGCGCCTCCAGCATATTGTCCGGCGCCTCCGGTTGGATGGAGGCCGCTGGCACGGTGGACTCTCTCCTCTTGGAAGGAGGTCCCCTGCTGGACTCCGAAAACTTTGAAGGTTCCGAAGCAGTGTCCGGCCTAGAGCCGGACTTGGAGCCCTGGGGGGTTTCATCCCCTTTACTCCTGGAGTCCGGGAGGTCGCCTTGCGGCGCCTCCGGGACCACCTCCTCCCTGCTTGGAACCTGTTGGGACAACACCTCGGTGTCGTCCGAAGGGCGGGGGGAGGAAGCCGTCGGAAGCGAGTTCACATCCGACGAGTCCAGTGACACTGGTAGAAAAAGGGCCTTTAGTCCCGGTTCGTAAGGGCCTTTAGTCCCGGTTCCGGAACCGGGACTAAAGTGTCGGTACTAATACCTCCCCCCTTTAGTCCCGGTTCAATCCAGAACCGGGACTAAAGGCCCTCCACGTGGGCAGTGCGCAGAGCCCAGTCAGGAGACCCTTTGGTCCCGGTTGGTGGCACTAACCAGGACCAATAGGCATCCATGC